>NW_028263081.1:0-17165 GCF_049901735.1 Notechis scutatus | reverse complement strand
TGGGGAGCATCTGGTGGAAAAAGGGAATCTCCTTTTATCACTCAGAGCCTCTGAAGGAATTCAGCAGCAATGATCTGAAAAAGTAATGAAGAATGCTGTGTTACAACGTGGTCCAGATAAACTCCAAAATAATACTTATTTACAAACCCAATTTTGTTTTGATGAATATATAAGAATAGTTTGTTCCTTAGTCATGGTTTAAAATATTTAAGACAGAATATTAACAAGATTGTATATAAAAATGGAACGCAAAATCATATTAAACAAAAAAACAATAAAAAATGCAATGTAAATTTCTGTGTCACCCGTACAATTCCAACAATTAGATTCAAATTAGCACATGTTAGATAAAATGTCTGGATCTAAGATATAGGGCTGTATTCTATGCTATTTTTGAGTTCTAAAACCTCTTTCTCAGCTTCTATATCCCAAATTCTTTGTGAAGCAATTTTTCAGCTTCTTCTCTAGATGTACAAGAGACTAAGAGACCACAACTGCTAACAGAAATTGACAGTTGCACAATCCAATAAGTGTTTAATTGAAATTTTGTCTGTTTTGGGATTATATGTCTGTTTCATCACTTTAATTTTAACCCAATAATTATATACCCTGAATTTATAGAAAGCAGAAATTGTGTAAATTAACAATTATCTATGAGGGCAGGAGCTGAACTCCTTTTATCCATCCCAAAGATACTCTTCAGATCCTGTAGTCTGAATATTTTTTTATACATACAAAGGACTATTGCCAACTTGATTCCAATTGGATAAGGCAGATATTATTGATATGTGAAAATGAATATGCTAATGGAGGACCTCAAAACCTGGATAGTTTTTCAATAGTAGAATATTCAGTAGAATATCCTCTAGGGACCTTATGGCTCTTCAGGCCTTTAATAGTCAATTTGAAGATGAACATAATAGCCTAAAACATAGTTGATATGTTCCCTAATATTCTGAAAAACAGCTCTTGAATTCTATGAAGATATTGGATCTGTTGTTCATCCCCACCACCCCACTCACCTTAGATAGAGAAAAACACACACAAACCTGTGGGACTTTGTAGGTGCCTACAAACGTTGACATCTGGATGGAGATGTCCCTGTTAGCTGCATCAATCAGAGCCAGGAGGTTCTCCTTCCTCCCACAGCCGTAGTTGGGGACATTGGCTTCTCCAGTGGAAAGAATGTCCAGCAAGGCATCTGAAGTGCGGAAAGGGCTCAAATGGTTTTCATGGATGTTGTAGCCCAGGGTGAGATTGTGCAGGAGCTGGGAATTCTTGTCGACCATTTGAATAGCAAAAATTGATCTTAGGGTATTTGTTAGAGCAGAACTCTTCCTATTGTAAAAACAATATTCATGTTATTATATTCAATAGCAACAAGAAATGTTTTTAAAATATATAATCCGTCACAAACCTACTAAGCCTTAGGCCAACATTGATCCAAATCCATTGATCAATTATGCAAATGAGAGACGCAACTACAATTGTTTCAGTCACTACTTAAACGTCATTATTCAAGTGATGAACTCATGAACGAACTGAGAAAGGAAAATCATCCGGATTTTATTCAGGTTTTTTTTAAACTCCATCTTTGGATTTTACTCTCTTCCACAAAGTAAGGCAAAAAAGGGAAGACATGGAAATAAAAATAATTCAGGAAATTATACAGGTCCTGGGGTACAAAAATAAGTGAAATAAGAAGAAAAGGAGAGTGTTAGAATTGCACATGGAGGGAGTGCAACTCCATCACCCTGCATGACTTACCAAGAAGAAGGTATAGGAGGGCTATTGAAGGGCAACATTATAGGCCACACATATGTTTCAGTTGTGACCACACCAATGAGATGGTCTCCAGGCCTGTAAAAGCTCCATGGATTGTAGCCATCCTGGTGCTCCAAACTCAATGGGCATTTCCTTCTCAGCTTCCCTCAGACTGATGGGGACACCAGCAGCAGCAGCAGAAGCAGAAGGTCCATCATTCATGGCATTAATCAATCCACTTCCTGTTTCTAACACAAACAACAGGAACAGTTGGAAAAATGCAAAGACTCTGAGAAGTGCCAGTGGCTTTCCTGATCTAAACAGAGAATCACTCAGTTTCATCTGCAAAGGAGAGAAAGGTGCAATCAAGAGCAGAGCCTGTACCTGTCCCAAAACTTGGTCCCAGAGAGCTTCACCTAAGGAATTTATCCTTTTCTGATAGAAGATCCTTTGCATGTGGCTTCAGTCTAATGCCTGCATCAAAGTCAAAAACTGGAGATATAGCATCACAGGTCTCAAAGTCCCAGATGGTCATAATTACAGCAAGAAGCAACTTCTCCTCTTGGGATCCAACTTTTTCTGGGCTCCATCTGCAGAGGAGAGGCTGGAATAAAACATGTTAGTAAAAATTACAGATACACCCCTGGGGTCATTGTTCTGTTGTGGTTGTGGTCCTTCCTTCCTGTCAGGGCAAGTCCAGAAAGTGATGCTGGGGAAGAGAATTCAGCACCCAGGGAATTGACTTCTGCTGTCCTTCAACGTGGCCCCTGGTCTCCAGAGATTGCTGGGGAAGGTCACCCAGAGCAATGGGGTTTGGTGCCATTTCTAAGTTAATGCCATTTAACTGTAGTGTTGCCTGTCTTCTAATGACAATCAGCACCCTTGATCTCTGCCCAAGGTTAAGAGTAGACCCTGTTTGGAATTCTGTTTTATGTCATAATCCCATATATTGATCTTAATTGCAGTCGGTTTTAAAATTGCTTGTGCCTGAAGTGAAATTTCATTTCCCATCTTTTCTAGCAATATTAATTCTGAGATAAAAGCTCATTAAGAAGCAGGAAAGTGACAACTTGTGGACTAGATCGTTGGGTAAATAGGGAGAAAAATATAGAATGGATGGAATTTTTTATTTTTATTTTCTTGTCATTCCTGTGTTATCTTACCACGTTCCTATAATACACCAAGATTCTTTATATTTTGATTTTTCTTATTTTTTTAAATAAAGAATGGACTGTAAGTTCTGCAGGTGCGATCTATCCATCCCTTCCTTTCTTTCTTTCTTTCTTTCTTTCTTTCTTTCTTTCTTTCTTTCTTTCTTTCTTTCTTTCTTTCTTTCTTTCTTTCTTTCTTTCTTTCTTTCTTTCTTTCTTCTTTATTTCTTTCTTCTTTATTTATTTATTTCTTTCTTTCTTCTATCTATCTATCTATCTATCTATCTATCTATCTATCTATCTATCTATCTATCTATCTATCTCTATATCTATTTACCCACCCATAACTATCTCTATCATCTATCTATATCTACCCATCGATATCTATCTATCTATCTATCTATCTATCTATCTATCTATCTATCTACCTACCTACCTACCTACCTACCTACCTACCTACCTACCTACCATGTTTCTCACAAAATAAGCCTGGGCCTTATTTTTTTTTTAACCCCCCAAAAAATGGCTAGGCCGTCTTTTCGGGGGTGACTTAATTTCCTCCCCCACCTAGAGCAGCCCATATGCACGTACCTCTCCACGAGGCTGTTTCTATCGACCGGAAGCTCCCCGAAGGCAGAGTCCCCAGCCGCTTGGGGGCGAGGCATGGCTGCCCGTGTCCTCTCGCCATTAGGCAATGTCTTTCGGGCAATGGAAGCTCCCCAAGGGCAATCACCAGCCACTTCGATCGGCCGGTAGAAGGGGCCTCGGGGCTTCCATCACCTGAAAGACACTGCCTAATGGCAAGGGGACATGGGCAGCCACACCTCGCCCCCAAGCGGCTGGGGACTCTGCCTTCGGGGAGCTTCTATCGGCTGATGTTCTATCGGTAGATCAGGGTATTCTAGCCTAGGCTACCTGCAGGGCACTCCTAAAGGCAAGTTTTCTCCCCACCCACCCCTGCCTTTCCCCCCATTTCTCTTCACCTCGTGTAGTTCTAACGAATGATGTGAGAATTGGCAGGGAAACGCAAGGTTTAAATAGGCCTAATTTTGGGGGTGGGGCATAATTTCACCTCATGCTTAGAAACCATGTTGGGCCTATTGGTGGAGGCCGTATTGTTGAAGAAACTCAGTATCTATCTATCTATCTATCTATCTATCTCTATATCTATTTATCCATCTATATTATCTCTATCTATCTCTATCTATCATCAATCTATATCTACCCATCAATCCCTATCTATCTATCTATCTATCTATCTATCTATCTATCTATCTATCTATCTCTATATTTATCCATCCATATTTACTCTATCTATCTATCTATCTATCTATCTATCTATCTATCTATCTATCTATCTAATCTAATCTATCTACCATGTTTCTCACAAAATAAGCCTGGGCCTTATTTTTTTTGACCCCCCCAAAAACGGCTAGGCCGTCTTTTCAGGGGTGACTTAATTTCCTCCCCCACCTGCAGCGGCCCATACGCATGTACCTCTCCACAAATCCGTTTCTATCGACCGACGAAAGCTCCCCGAAGGCAGAGTCCCCAACCGCTTGGGGTGAGGCATGGCTGCCCATGTCCTCTCGCCATTAGGCAGTGTCTTTCGGGCGATGGAAGCTCCCCAGGGCAGTCACCAGCCACTTCGATTGGCTGGTAGAAGCGGCCTCGGGCTTTCATCGCCCGAAAGATTCTGTCTAATGGCGAGGGACATGGGCAGCCACGCCACGCCCTGACGGGGCTGGGGACTCTGCCTTCGGGAGCTTCGCCGGACAATAAAGCGGCCTCGCGGCGAGGGAGTGTGTGTGTGTGCTCACCCCAAGGCCGCTTCTACCGGCCGATCGAAGTGGCTGGTGACTGCCCTTGGGGAGCTTCCATCGCCCGAAAGACACTGCCTAATGGCGAGGGGACATGGGCAGCCATGCCTCGCCCGGCGACTGGAGACTCTGCCTTCGGGAGTTTCTATCGGCTGATGTTCTATCGGTAGATCAGGGTATTCTAGCCTAGGCTACCTGCAGGGCACTCCTAAAGGCAAGTTTTCTCCCCACCCACCCCTGCCCTTCCCCCATTTCTCTTCACCTCGTGTAGTTCTAACGAATGATGTGAGAATTGGCAGGGAAAAGCATGGTTTAAATAGGCCTAAATTTTGGGGGTGGGGCATAATTTCACCTCATGCTTAGAAATCATGCTGGGCCTATTGGTGGAGGCCGTATTGTTGGAGAAACACGGTATCTATCTATCTATCTATCTATCTATCTATCTATCTATCTATCTATCTATCTATCTACCTATCTATCTCTATATCTATTTATCCATCTATATTATCTCTATCTATCTATCTCTATCTATCATCAATCTATATCTACCCATCCATCCCTATCTCTCTCTCTCTTTCTCTCTCTCTATCCATCCACCTCTATCTATCTATCTATCTATCTATCTATCTATCTATCTATCTATCTATCTATCTATCTATCATCTACCTACCTATCTCTCTATCTCTCTATTTATCCATCCATATCTATCTCTATCTTTATATCTCTATCTATACCTACCCACCCATCCATATCTGTGTCTGTCTGTCTGTCTGTCTGTCTATCTATCTATCTATCTATCTATCTATCTATCTATCTATCTATCTATCTATCATCTATCTATCTATCTATCTAAATATCTATATATCCATCCATCCATCCATCCATCCATTAAATTTACTGGCCACCCATCTTATCACAGGGAAACCCTACAAAGATGGTGGTGATGCCCACAGTGTGGTGGATGGTGCAACCTGATTTCTAGCGACATGATTTTATGGAGATCTGGTGGCTCTTCCTCTGTTGTGGGGATCTCCTATTGGTGGGGAGGGACCCCTCTGACCTTCCCAATTTCTGTGGCCGAGACTTTCTATACCAAAAAAGGTGCTGTTGGAACTCCTTTGTTCCGGGTTTAGTTGCATCCGTTGTTCAGGGAGGATGTTTCTTCACTGGGGGGGACATTAACATGGACTTCTTGGCCCAGAAGGGGAACCGGGGGGCTGAGTGAGGGGGGGAACTGAAGGGATAGGCAGGTCCATCCTGGCAGGGAGGAGCAGAGGAAGGCCCGTATCCCAGGTCCTTCGCTTGGAAGTTCTCCCCCTGAACCTCCCTCAGATTCTGCTCTCAGGGCCTGCAGACCAGATCCTGGGTGGCTCCGGGTTCAAGCTGTGGCTTTTCAGGGCCAGGTTGATGTGCGATGAGACTCTCTTCTCCTCCAGGAGGTTCACAGCCATGTCTGACCGAGAACCGGGTGAGGCCCAGAGGGGAGGAAGCCCCTCCTGGGTCAGGAATGAGCCCACCCTAACTTCTGGGTTTGTCCCAGGGAGACCCCAGGGGAGGGGAGGAGGGGGCTGTGGTCATCCAAGGTTTCTCACAGGCCCTGAGGAGGCTCCATGTGGACCTCTGGCTTCTCTCTGGGGGGCTGCAAGGACCCCGGCCTGGTCAAGCGTGTTGTGTGAATGGGGTCCTCGCCAGAAGAAAAGGGTACCCAACACAGGGAGTTCTTGACTTATGACCACAAATCAGCTCAACATTTCTGTCGTTAAGGGAGACATCTGCCAAGTGAGTTTTGCCCCTTTTATGACCTTTCCTGCCACAGTCATTAAGTGAATCATTGCGGTTAATAAGTTAAGAACCCGGTTGTTAAGTGAATCTGACTTTGCTCATCAGAAGGTCGCAAAATGGGACCATGTGACTGGGATGCAGCCATAATGGTCATAAACATGAAACTGTGGCCAAGCACCTGAATTCTGATCTCTGCATTTGATGCTGCAAAGGTCATTAACTGTGAAAAATGGTCCTAAGTCCCATTTCTCAGTGCAGTTGTAACTTGAATCGGTCACTAAATGAATAAGTCCAGGCCTGCCTGTGTATCTCCACTTGTTCAGCTTCTCTTCCAGGAATTCATCTCCTTCCGAGTCTCCATCATCCACTGACATCTTGGCTAACAGGTTCAACCTCAGGAAACAAACCATGGTTAAGAGGTGCATGTGTGAATGTGGCCCCTGAGGAAGAGACCGGGTTTGGAGGGTTGTATGGATGCTAGTGGAGTCGGTTGGGTGGGTGGGGCCTTCAATCCGGGGGGGTCTGTTGTTTCTCAAAATGGAGGCAACGCGTGGAGAGAGGTTGGTCTGCATGAGTGTTTTTCAAACTTGAAGAGGAATGGACTTCAACTCCCAGAGTTCCCCACCCAATAATGCATGGACTTCCTCATGCTGGGCAGGGAATTCTGGGAATTAAAGTCCCTTCATCTTCAAGTTCCAAGTTTGGAAAATGCTGGTCTACCTTTTTCCCTGAGGTGAGGAGTTAAAGCCCTGCACCAAGACTTGGCTAACTCACAGGTTGCTCCATCTATTTTCTTTCTTTCTCTGTGTCTCCCTCCCTCCCTCTCCCACTCTCCCTCCCAGGTAACCCCAGATCCCCCTCTGAAGACCCGGCCCTGCTTGGCTTCTTCCTGACAGGAGCCTCTCCTGGAAAGATACGGAGCCCAAGTGAGGCTGGAGAAACCCCGGGCTGCGCCCCCAGCATTCAACCAGGGACTCATAAACCAGGTTAGTCTCTTCCCAGAAATGGGGGCCTCCCTCAAATCCCTTCCTCTTTCCTAGCCCTCTCTATGGATCTGGGCTTTTCTTTCCCCTGAGTGCCCCATGTATGAAAAAAAGTGGCAGTGGAACATGGGACTTGGGCTTCCCTCTTCCCAGGACTTGCCTGGCCTCTACATTGGAAAAAGAGGCAGGGGAACTATTTGGATTTTGGCACTATATAGGCATAATTAAATGCTGAACGTGTTGAAAAGAAAGAATAGCTAATAACTGGAATTAATGAAATTAATGAAAGTTTAAAAAGGGGAAAAGGGAAAAGAAAGGGTGGAACGTGAAAACAGAACTGAGCCCGCCACTTAATGAAAAAGGGAAAATTTCAGTGACTCTTTGAAAAGTGCTTGGTCTTTTTAAAATTGGAATTTGAAAGGAAACAAAAGGAATTCCATTATAATAAAATAAAAACCCTGAAAAGTGAAATACTAGAATATTACAAGGGAAAAAAGATACACGAAGAAATTGCCCTGCGATTATTTGGTGACTTTGGGAAAAAGTTGGAAAAGAAATCAACAGAAGGAAGCTGGAAACAAAGATTTATGGACACTGACTGTTGAAATTTAATATAAAGGACGCTGGTTGCAATAAACTACTAGACAATTGGATTGGACATAAATATTAAAGAAAGGAAAATAAAAGAAGAAGTAGTGTACAAAATGGGAGAAATGTGTGTGGAAATAAAATTGGAACAACAAAATAGGAAGGAAATGATGAAAGAAAGCTTGGAAATGTACAGCATTATACTACAAAAATTAGAAATGGTAATGCAGATTAAAGAAGAACAAAGAGAACCAGAGGGGGAGGAGTGAAATAAAGAGGAAACCAGCCCTAAAGAACAAGTGGAACAACATTAAAACAAGAAAAAAGAATTTAAGTTAAAAATGTGAGGTTTGATGTGATAATTAAAGGGGGAATTGTTTGGAAAATTAAACAAAGGAAAGGAAACAGCAGAAGAGGGAATTACAGAGGAGAAATCAAGAGAGGGAGGGGGATAAAATAAATAATTGGAATAAGAAATGGAGAGAAATTATAAAGGAGAAAAGGGGAATTAAGAGAAAGGACCAGAAAATGATGGGAAGTAGAAAGCAAACAACAATGAAAAAAATTATATAGTCAGGAGAATGAGAGACAATGGGTAGAAGAAGAACAGGAAGGAGGATTCTGCAAGGTAACGTGTTGTAATATATAAGAACATAGATTTAAAAATGGAAAAGAATGGAATTGATATTTTTCTTTTAAGGATTATTGTTAAACCAGACATAGATTTAATTGAAATAGATATGGAAATGGGAATTTACTGTAAGAATATTAATTTATATTTAATAAAGCAGTGAATAAAGTTAAAATGAGATGAGAATTGTAATGGAAAGACTATTATCAGTTTCTAAAATTAATTGAATAAATATTTTTGAAATAGATGATTTCGAATGTAATTGAGAAAAAAATACCATACGGAATCTGACACACACACAAACACACATACGTAAATACATGTGTGATATGTAGCAGTTAGATTGTTATTAATGTAGAACGTGATAATTAAAAATGACTATACTATGGTAAAACTTTATAATGATTTAAAGGGAATAAGTTGGGGGAGTGTATAAGGCAAAGGGGTGGCAAGCTCGAATTGACAATTAAAGGGGACATCTGGATTATTAGAATTAGGATGAAACCTATTGAACAATGAATGGAATACTAGTATGTGATGAAATTGCAAATGTGACAGATAAAAGTAAATATATGTACTGAATATAGAAATGAAATAAGAACCTTAGATAATACTGTAAAACAAGATATGAGAATATTTAAAGAAAAATGAAATAAGTTATGATATGAATTGGAATTGGATAAGTGTAATGAATATAAGAATATTTGAGAATATTTAAAGGAAAATGGAATAAGTAATAATACGATATGAAATTGAACACGAAAGATGAATATGTAACTATGGTCATTTTGTATTGAAATGTAAAAACCTGGAACCACGCTGTTCACCAAAAGAGATTATATTTTTTTAAAATATAAAAATAAAAAATTATTAAAACAAAAGAAAGGGAGGCAGGGGAACATGGGATATGGGTTTCTGCATCCCCAGGTCTCAAAGAAGGAGGTTGAAAGAGGATTTTGCATGTCTGTTTTCCATCTGCAACACGAAGCTCCTGAGCTCCCCTTCCCTCCCTCCCTTCCCCACATGGGGTGAGAGGCTGCCTTGATTTCTCCATCTCTTTTCACTTGGTTGTCTGACTTCTCCCTCTCTGTGCATGTGTTTGTTTTTGGGTGTGATTTTTTTCAACTATGCAAAGTTCTGATAACTAGTTTTTCATTAAAGTTCATTTTATTCTTGGAATCTGGCCACACTATTACATCATCCCCTTTGTGAAGGTGTCACTGAGCATCTGTTTTCCAAATAAAGAAAATGTTGCTTCCATTTCACACCTGTGACATGCTCAGACATTAACTGTCTCCCAGGGATTGTCTCTTTAACCACGATGCCAACAAATGTCACACTTCTTTTTGTCTTCATCCACAGGTGCCGTGTATTCCCTCTGGGGCCAATTTCAAGAATGAGGCTCCCAAACCTCTCAATTCCAGATGACGGATTTAATTCAGTCTATGCCCCTGTCATTATGAACCACATAGGGATTATTTCCCTTTCATTTCTCTGCAGAGAAAGGCCCAACAAACTCCGAGTGCAAGAACCAGCTGACTTATCCAGGGATCCCTCCTGAGAGGGAGAATTATGATCAAAGTTTCAGCTCTGCTCTGTGGCTGAATCCTCCCGGGAGACTCTGGGCAGAGACAGGGAGTCTGTGGCAGCTTCTCTCTTCTCCCCTGGATGGAAACTTTCCCTGCTGGAGAACTTGGCTTCAGGCAAAAAGTTTCATTGAACAATTTAAGAACTTTGAACTTCTCTCCTCCTTAAAGGTCAGGGCTGCCTGGATCCCTTCCCAGCAATGTTTGCTCCCCTGGGGAAAAGAAGGGCTGGGGGCAAATGGAGCCTCCAAGAAGCCCCTTTTCCATCTCTGCTTCCTTACAATTCAAGGGCTGAAAGTTTTTCCTGGTTTCTTCCCATTGGGGCGATGGCTGGGCAAACCACCTTTGGGGTTCCTGCAGAGGCAGAAGAGAGAGGCCGCTGGGCAGCCCAGCTGGGTTGGTTAGCATTAAAGTTGGACTGCTCAATTTGTGGTGAGTGTGTGTGTGGGTGGGTGAGTGTGTGTGTATGAATGCTTCATTGGCCAAGTGCGATTGGACACACAAGGAATCTGTCTTGGTGCAAATGCTCTCAGTGTCCATAAAAGAAAAGATACATTCATCAAGCATCATCAGGTACAACACTTAATGATAGTCATAGGAAACAATAAGCAATCAAATCATACTAGGAAACAGTCAAAAAATCAACAAGTTAAAATCATACAGTCACAAGTGTGTGTGTGTGTGTGTGTGTGAGAGAGAGAGAGAGAGAGAGAGAGAGAGAGAGAGAGAGAAAAGTCCAACCTCCAATAGACATTCTACCCATCCTATAGAGTCTATACAGACAGTATATATTCTATACATCCCAGGATTTCTCCCCTTCCCCCAGGGTGGAATCTTGCCAGGCGTGGGAAAATCCGCCGCTCCTTTCCCATGGGGAGGGGCACCCAGGCCCTTTTCCCACCGCCTTCCACACTCCTCCCCTCCCGCGACCAAGGGGGGAACCCCGAAAGGCCCTTTGGTTTCCCCCCCCAGCAGCTTCTAGGACCCCCCCCCAAAAAAAAAGACCCAGCCCTGCCTGCGCACAAAGTCCCACCAAAGCTCCAGGGTTCCCACCCGAGCAGTTCAAGGTCGGGAAAGGGGAGGACCCCAATCCTGGCCCCGCCTCCCCGCAGGGGGGCAGAGCAGAGCCGATTCCCTTTGGAATAACATGGTTTTCTAACTTAGTTTGGGTAAAATAATATATATAGACTATGATTGTGTGTGTCACTTTAAATGCAGACCATGTATTTTGGGTGCGGTTGTAAAATCACCATAAGAGGGAGCAAGAGAGCTCACTGTTTGCTGGCTTTTACTGGATTGCTGACAATGATGGATTGATGGTGATAACTGCGTGTTTTCCCTGTTATTGCTGAACGAAGAAAAGAGGTTTGATTTTCTTCATATCTCTACTGCAAAAAGAGATATATTACTGGACTGATTATTTGTAAGTTTACTGACCTCTTTTTCGACACTGGACTTTGCTAATGGATAATCCCTGGACGGACTGATATATGGACTGTATGATATATGGACTGTTTGACTATGCATATAAATCTTACTGGAATAAAATATTTAACTAGCACTGTGTATCTGTTTTACTGAGTGTAAACTACAACAATGTTTATCTCACATATCTGCCTGCCTGCCTGACTGCCGTGCAGGTTCTGCTAGGGTGTATATCACAAACACTGGTTATGGGCCCAGCACGCTTCCGCTGCGCAGTCAGACTAACCAGGATATAACAGGCTTATATAAAGTGAGAGTTTGTGTAGTTACACAATACTGTAAACAGACAGCTGTGTTTTATTAATTATAGTTTAATATCCAGAAAAAGATGGCACAAGTCAATTTACAAAGTTTGTCTCTAATATCCAAACTGGATGGAACAAACTATGTTTCATGGTCTATAAAATGCAGCCTACTTCTATGCAGAGAAGGTTTGTGGAGTATAATTCAAAACCCACCAGAGGTAGATGCATGGGATCCGGAGGATGAGGATGATGCCCAGAAAATACAAGAATATAAACTGAAGAATGAGCAAGCTCTCTGTATAATAGGACTGACACTCTGTGACCAGCAGCTTGTCCATATTCGTGGAGAAGAAACAGCTGCTAAGTGTTGGGAGAATTTAAAGAAGATTTATGTTCGAGACAGTGTAGGAGCACATATAAATCTTACACGGAAGCTGTTTAGAACACATCTTCAAAAGAATGGAGACATGCTGAGTCATATAAACACTATGAAGAGAATTTTTCAGGAACTGCATGAAAAAGAACTTATCTTCACAGAACTACATCAAGTTTATATAATTTTGTCTTCGTTAGATGAGAGCTACGACGACTATGTAACTTCACTTGAAGTTCTGCCAAAAGATAATCTTACATTAACTGATATTACTGGCAGATTAATTGAAGAAGCCAGGAGAAGGCTTGAAAGGGATCAACTCAGAAGGGAAAAACAACCCCAAGAAGAAGAGAAAATATCTTCGTCAGCCTATACAATTAACAAATGTTTTAATTGTGGAGGAAAAGGACATTTGGCTAGATTCTGCAAGAAAGCAAAAAGCCAAAATGCCAGCCAGAATGCTAAAAGGCATCAAAAGGATAAAAAATGCATAGAGTTAGCCATGTATAGCAATGAAACTGTGAATAATAATTTATGGGTTGTAGATAGTGGAGCATCGTACTGCATAACGAAAGATAAGAAAAGATTTGTTAAGATGTCCACGAGTTCACAGCAGATATCGTTAGCTAATGGCTGGAAACTGAAAGCTAAAGGTGAAGGTATAGCATATTGTTCTTGCATAAAAGAAAATGTAAAAATGTTATATGTACCACAACTTAAGTTTAATTTGCTTTCGGTTAGAGTTTTGGTTAAACTAGGTTATGTAATTACCTTTAGGGGAGACAATTGCATAATAGAAAAAGAAGGTAAAAAGTGACTGCAACTTTAAAAGGTGAATTGTATGTGTTAAATGATAATTCATTAGAGGTAGCTAACACAGTATATAATAATGTTAAACCTCATGATGAGTGCATACATTTGTTACACAGACATTTAGGGCATATAAATTTTAAAATGCTTAAACAAACGGTAGAACTGTCTAAAGGTATAAAACTGAAGCCTTGCAGTAAGTATTTGCACTGCAATGCTTGTAGTCAAGAAAAAAGCAAGGTAATACCAGCAAATAGATATAATGGATTTAAAACAAAGGAGCCTCTAGAGGTCGTATTTGCTGATATTATAGGTCCTAAAAAACCAAGTGTGGGAGGTGCTCGTTATATACTAAGTATAATGGACCATTATTCCAGATATGGTTTCTGTTATCTAATGAAGAACAAAACGGAAACATATCAGAATTTCTTTAATTGGCTTAAATTTGCAGAAAGAAAAACTAAAAGGAATTAGTAACTCTTATAACTGATAATGGTATGGAATTTATAAATAATAAATTCCAAAAAAGACTGAAGATGGCAGGTGTTGAACATAAAAAGTCTGCACCATATAGGCCACAACATAATGCCTTTATAGAAAGACGAGGCCAAACAATACAAGCAATGGCTCGTACTATGCTGTCTGATTCAGGATTACCTGAAACTTTGTGGGGAGAAGCAATAATGTGTGGTAATCATATATTGAATAATGTTGTTAACTCAACAACAGGTGAATTACCATTCACACGGTGGCATGGCAGAAAACCTGACCTAAGCTACATGCATACATTTGGAGCACCAGCATGGGTGCATATCCCTACACAACTGAGACAAAAGGGGCAGCATAGGGCTAAAAGGTTATTCTTTGTAGGTTATGAATCTAATCACAAATCATACAGATTCTGGGAAAAAGGTACATCTAGAGTTTACTGTAGTGCTAGTGCACAATTCCTAGAACATGTAGGATGGGAAAAACTGGAGCAAGATTCAAGTAAGGAAGTAATTATAGAAACCTACAAAAGAACAAAAGAACAAATCAGTAATAAGAAGAGAGCAATTAAAGAGGAAGTACATGAAGAGCATATAGGACCAGAACAGGAAGAAATACCAGAAGAGGAAGAAATAGATAACCAGGAACAGGTAGTACATGAAAGTCCACCTGTAAGCCCTGTAATAACTAGACATTCTACACTTGTAACCAGACCACCTGACAGGTACCAAGCAAGTGTTTGCCAAGTTAGTAAAGTTCCAACTACTGTTGAAGAACTTAGGATGTATCCTGCAAAGGAACAGGAAAATTGGCATAAGGCAATGGAGAAGGAACTAAATTCATTAAAGGAAATGAAAGTTTATGAAAATGCTAAATTACCTCCAGGTGAAAAATCCATTGGATGCAAATTGATATTTAAATTAAAAACTGGTAAAAATGGGACTGTTACCCATAAGGCTAGGTTGGTAGCTCAAGGATTTAATCAAACTGCATATGATTATGATGAAGTATTTGCACCAAATTTAAAGGCAACAACCTTGAGAGCAGCTTTAGTGTGGGCAGCTAAGAAAAACTATATCATAAATCATTTAGATGTAGAAACTGCCTATCTGCATGCACCATTGCAGCACACTATATATTTAAGGAAACCAGTAGGTATCAAGGATAATAAAAATAATAATGACTGTTGGAAACTTAAAAAGAGTCTCTATGGATTGAAACAATCTGGTTACGAATGGAACCAATATATTGTTAAAGAGTTAAACAATATAGGGTTTAAAGCAGGTTTAGCTGATCCATGTTTATTTAAGAAAGAGACAAATGGAACGGTGTCATTATTATTGTTGTTTACAGATGATGTTGCTTTAATTACAAAGACTAATAATGAAGCTACTGAAATAATATCATTATTAAGTAAGAGGATAAAATTAAAGCAATTAGGAGAGATAAGACAGTATTTAGGATTGACAATAAACAAAACCAAGAGTGGCTTTAAGATATCTCAAGAGGATAAAATTTACCAATTGCTAAAAACGTATAAAATGGAACTTTGTAAGCGGCAAAAACTCCAATGAGTCAGGAATTTTGCCGAACTGATGCTCAAAGTTCAAAATTCGATAAGACTATTTATCAGTCATTAATTGGTAGTTTATCGTATATTAGTAATTGGTCAAGGCCAGACATTGCATATGGCGTTAATCAATTGGCAAGATTCAACGCTGAACCCACTGAACGTCACTGGCAAGCGCTAAAGCGTATATTAAGGTATCTTAAAAAGACAATGCACTATGCATTGTATTTGGAGCCAAAAGATTATTTGATTTTAAGTGCATATGCTGATGCAAGTTTTACAACAGACATAAACACTAGGAAATCAACTTCAGGTATGGCTATACTATTAGGTAAAGCACTGATTGCTTGGAGGTCAATTAGACAGCAACACATAAGTATGTCCACAATGGAAGCAGAATTTTCATGTCTATCTTTATTATTGTACTGATTTAATTCTGTATAAACAGTTGTTATTAGATATGGGAATAACTGTTAATGATTCCATTGAAGTTTATGAGGACAATCAAGCAGCCATACGGTTGGCTACAAATATTGCTGTAAAAACGAGATCTAAGCATACTGATCTTAGATATTTGAATGTAAGGCAATCTGTAAAAAATGGTTCAATAAGACTGGAATATTGCATGACTGAAGAAAATATTGCTGATCAGTCTACAAAAGCCCAAGGTGCAGTAAAGCACAAGGAAAGTTGTGAAAACTATGGGTTAAAGTAGTAAATAGATATATGTTATTATATTACCCAAAAGGGGAGAATGTTAGGAATAACATGGTTACCTAACTTAGTTTGGGTAAAATAATATATATAGACTATGATTGTGTGTGTCACTTTAAATGCAGACCATGTATTTTGGGTGCGGTTGTAAAATCACCATAAGAGGGAGCAAGAGAGCTCAGTTTGCTGGCTTTTACTGGATTGCTGACAATGATGGATTGATGGTGATAACTGCATGTTTTCCCTGCTATTGCTGAGAGAAGAAAAGAGGTTTGATTTTCTTCATATCTCTACTGCAAAAAGAGATATATTACTGGACTGATTATTTGTAAGTTTACTGACCTCTTTTTCGACACTGGACTTTGCTAATGGATAATCCCCGGACAGACTGAACTAAGTGTATGATATCTGCCTGCCTGCCTGCCTGCCGTGCAGGTTCTGCTAGGGTGTATATCCCTAACACACCCAGGGCCTTTTCCCACCGCCTTCCACACTCCTCCCCTCCGCGACCAAGGGGGAACCCCGAAAGGCCCTTTGGTTCCCCCCAGCAGCCTCTAGGACCCCCCCCAAAAAAGACCCAGGCCTGCCTTGCGCACAAAGTCCCACCATAGCTCCAGGGTTCCCACCCGAGCAGTTCAAGGCGGGAAAGGGGAGGAGCCCAATCCTGGCCCCGCCTCCCCACAGGGGGCAGAGCAGAGCCAATTCCCTTCGTGCAACACCCCCGGGGAGAGGCCCCCTCCTTCCCACCCCGGGAAGCCTCGCAGCGTCCGGGTGCAGAAAGCCGGGAGCAGCAGTTTCAGAGGAAGAAGGAGCATGCGCGAGCGAACGTTACCCGTAGCAGCTGGAGGGAGAGACGATTCCACCTGTGAGGCTCTTTTCCAAGGAAGGCCGGAAGTAGCCATTCCTTTCCGCTCTAGGACCTCGCAGCTCTCTGGCCTTAACCCTTGCGCTGCGCCTCGATCAGTCAGGCATAGATGACGCGGACTACAGAACACACTGCGCTCCCCGCAGCCCCCCATAAGGTCCCCGGCGGTTCCTGCACGCCAAGTCCCCCAGTGCTCCCCAGCAGTCCAAGGCGGAGCAAACAGAGGGGCCAAGTCGAGGGGGAGGAAAGCAAAGCCGGATTGCCTCCTGCGACCCCGCCCATCCTGAAGCCTCCGATCCTGGGTGGCTT
>NW_028263080.1:5000-17268 GCF_049901735.1 Notechis scutatus | reverse complement strand
TTGACTTTGATGCAGGCATTAAACTGAAGCCACATGAAAAGGATCTTCTATCAGAAAAGGATAAATTCCTTGGGTGAAGCTCTCTGGGACCAAGTTTTGGGACAGGTACAGGCTCTGCTCTTAATTGCACCTTTCTCTCCTTTGCAGATGAAATTGAGAGATTCTCTGTTTAGATCAGGAAAGCCACTGGCACTTCTCAGAGTCTTATTATTTTTCCAACTGTTCCTGTTATTTGTGTTAGAATCAGGAAGTGGATTGATTAATGCCATGAATGATGGACCTCCTGCTTCTGCTGCTGCTGGTGTCCCCATCAGTCTGTGGGAAGCTGAGAAGGAAATGCCCATCGAGTTTGGAGCACCAGGGTGGCTACAATCCATGGAGCTTTTACAGGCCTGGAGACCATCTCATTGGTGTGGTCACAACTGAAACATATGTGTCGCCTATAATGTGGCCTTTCAACAGCCCTCCTATACCTTCTTCTTCGTAAGTCATGCAGGGTGATGGAGTTGCACTCCCTCCATGTGCAATTCTAACACTCTCCTTTTCTTCTTATTTCACTTATTTTTGTACCCCAGGACCTGTATAATTTCCTGAATGATTTTGATTTCCATGGCTTCCCTTTTTTGCCTTACTTTGTGGAAGAGAGTAAAATCCAAAGATGGAGTTTTTAAAAACCCTGAATGAAATCCAGATGATTTTCCTTTCTCAGTTCATTTCTGAGTTCATCACTTGAATAATGACCTTTGTTTAAGTAGTGACTGAAACAATTGTAGTTGCCTCTCTCATTTGCATAATTGATCATTCGATTTGGATCAATGTTGGCCTAAGTCTTAATAGGTTTGTGAAGGATTATATATTTTAAAAATATTTGTTGTTGCTATTGAATATAATAACATGAATATTGTTTTTCAATAGGAAGAGTTCTGCTCTAACAGATACCCTAGTGTCAATTTTTGCTATTCAAATGGTCAGCAAGAATTCCCAGCTCCTGCACAATCTCACACTTGGTTGCAACATCCATGACAACTATGAAAGCCCCTTCCGCACTTCAGATGCCTTGCTGGACATGCTCTCCACTGGAGAATCCAATGTCCCCAACTACGGCTGTGGGAGGAAGGAGAACCTCCTGGCTCTGATTGATGAAGCTTCCAGTGACATCTCCATCCAGATGTCAACGTTTGTAGGCACCTACAAAGTCCCACAGGTTTTTGTGTTTTTCTCTATCTGGTAAGGTGAGTGGGGTGGTGGGGATGAACAACAGATCCAATATCTTCATAGAATTCAAGAGCAGCTTTTCAGAATATTAGGGAACATATCAACGATGTTTTAGTCTATTATGTTCATCTTCAAATTGACCATTAAAGGCCTGAAGAGCCATAACGTCCCTAGAGGATATTCCACTGAATATTCTACTATTGAAAATCTATCCAGGTTTTGAGGTCTTCCATTAGCATGCTCATTTTCACATATCAATAATATCTGCCTTATCCAATTGGAATCAAGTTGGCAATAGTCCTGTCTATGTATAAAAAATATTCAGACCAAGAAAAATCACCACAATGATGTAATTCCCAATTGTAACTTCAAAAAAGGCAACTATGATCTTATACACAACGATCTCTCATCCCTTGATTGGCAATCTCTATTCACTGGATGCAATACTGTTGAAGACCATTACAACATATTTTTACTTGAAGTCAAAAGAGTCATCAAACTATATGTACCAACAACAACTCCCAAAAACAAAACAAAAAAGCAGATTACCCATATCAATAAGGAAACTTCAATCCAAAAAGAGATCACTCTGGCGGAAAAACAAATCTGGTCACGTTGCCAATTTCAAAAACCGATACAAAAATTTATGCCACCAGATAAAGACCAAATGCACCAATTATCACATTAAACAAGAGGAAAACCTTCTAAGCACCAATTCCACCTGTGCTTTTTACAATTTTGTAAACAACAAACTAAAAGACTCAAGGTCCATCCCTCCCTTGATAGGACCTGATGGTAAAGACTGCAACGACGACACCATTAAAGCCAACATCTTTAACACATTCTTCGGCTCAGTATTTGTAAACAGCAATGGATCATGCCCAGTATTTCCTAGCCGTACCACAGATAACAACAATGATCTAATACATATCGATTTCACAGAAGACAATGTTGAAAAAGCAATACGCAACCTCAAACCATCTCTATCTATTGGACCGGATGGAATATGTGCCTACTTCTTAAGAAAGCTATCCACTGCCATAGCCAAACCTCTAAGCATAATCTTTGAAATATCTTTCAGAACCAGCTCCTTGCCTAACCTATGGTCACAAGCCACAGTCATCCCCATCTTCAAAAAGGGAGACCCAAGCCTAGTTGAAAATTACAGGCCAATCTCCTTATGCTGCGTCACCTGTAAAGTCATGGAATCAATTATTAACCAATCCATCATCCTTCACTTAGAGACAAATAACCTACTCTCCAATAAACAATTTGCTTTCAGAAAAAAACTATCCTGTAATCTGCAACTCTTACACTGCAAAAACATATGGACGACACAACTCGACCAGGGCAAAGCAATAGACGCAATCTACATAGACTTCTGTAAAGCCTTTGATTCAGTGGTACACGACAAACTACTCCTAAAAATAAAATCCTATGGTATCTCTGGACAACTGAATAACTGGATAGAAGCATTCCTGTCAAACAGACAACAAATGGTCAAAATCGGGAGCGTACTATCAAATCCAGTACCTGTCAATAGTGGTGTTCCCCAAGGCAGTGTTCTAGGACCAACTCTCTTCATACTCTACATAAACGACCTCTGTGATCATATTAAGAGCAATTGCGTTCTCTTCGCTGATGATGTAAAGCTGTTCAATACCACAGACAATACTGCTACCCTACAAAAAGATCTTGACTATGTATCAGAGTGGTCAAACAAATGGCAACTTCAAATCTCAACAAATAAATGCTCTGTCTTACATATTGGCAAAAAAATCAGAAAATAAAATACAAGCTGAATAGTCAAGAACTTGTTGATGACCCAAGCTCTGTAAAGGACCTTGGAATCCTCACCTCTAATGATCTAAGTGCTAGAGCCCACTGCAACTACATAGCCACAAAGGCATTAAGAGTTGTTAACCTAATCCTACGTAGCTTTTTCTCTGGTAATATCACACTACTAACCAGAGCATACAAAACATTTGCTAGACCAATACTCGAATACAGTTCATCAGTCTGGAACCCACATTACGTATCTGATATTAGCACAATTGAGAAAGTCCAGAAATATTTCACAAGAAGAGTTCTCCACTCCTCTACTCGTTGTAGAATACCTTATGCCACCAGACTTGAAATTCTAGAACTAGAAAACCTTGAATTATGCCGTCTTCGGTCTGACTTAAGCATGGTATATAAAATCATACATTGCAATGTCCTACCTGTCAGTGAATACTTCAGCTTCAACCATAACAACACAAGAGCACACAATAGATACAAACTCAAAGTAAACCGCACCAAACTTGATTGCAGGAAATACGACTTCAGCAATAGAGTGGTCAATGTCTGGAATACTCTACCTGACTCTGTAGTTTCCTCCCCAAACCCCAAAAACTTTAACCTTAGACTGTCTACTATTGACCTCACCCCTTTCCTAAGAGGTCTGTAGGGGGCGTGCATAAGCGCACCAACGTGCCTACCGTCCCTGTCCTATTGTTTCTCTTATTCTTTTATTTTTCTTATATGTACCCATTTCATGTATTCACAACTATGTATACACTTATACTTATTATCTTGTAAACAATTGGCAAATCAAATAAATAAATCAAATAAATAAATAAAATAATGACGGCGCTCCATCTTAGTCTCTTCCAAAGAGGCTCCGTTGTCCCATGAGGAGAATAATGGTCATAATCGGGGCATAAAATATGATGGATATTTTTTTAAAAAGACCCGACACAGACAGTGCACTGTTGCTGTAGAAATGGAGCCTGATGTACGATACAGGAATAAAATCATTTTAAAAATCCATGCAAGTCAATAGCCACCAGCATGTCTTATGATGGTTCCCATAGTAAATGTTTTGACGTGTGGAAAAACCACAAAAAGCCACAAACACAATTCCCTAAATAATAGGGGGGGGCTGCTGAATCCCCCGGCGGAGCCTCTTCCTCAGCGGCGGGGCTGCTCTGGAAAAGGGGCGCCAGGTGATCTCCCCGGATGGCGGTCCTGGAGGCAGCCCCCCCTCTGGCTCGGTAGGGCGGGCAGGGAGGGACCCTCGGAGAGGAGGGGGGAGGCTCCTGCAGGTATCCCGGCCCCGTCCTGTCCCCGGCCTTCCAAGCGGTGGGCAGCGGCTTCCTCTCCCGCCGGACCCTCGCAGCCTCCGGGCCCCGGGGGATCGTCTGGATGGCCTCGCAGGCCTGGAAACGGAGGCCTCATGGGGTGGGGGGTGGGGGTCCTCCTGTCGCTCAGACGGGCCAGTTTCCGGGGCTGCCCGGGTGACTGGAGCCCACGGAGTTCGGACGGGGAGGAATCCGCCCCACCTGAACCCCAATGCAAGGCAGGTCTCTCCCCTGGGAGTGGCTTCTCTCCTCTCTCTCCGCCCCCAAGGCTCCCTCGCCTCCTCCGGGGTTGCCGCCTGATGTTGGCGGGATGAAGAAGGGCCCGACTCTTGGGGGGGAGGAGGGGGCAGCCACGGGGCCCCTCAGCCCCACAGCCAGGGCGAAAGGCAGGAGCGGAGGGACCCCCGGCTGCCCCTCCAGGCTGCTCAGTGCCGCCGCCCCCGGAGGAGAGACTGGGGGGCAGAGAAGGCTGGGTGCCTTTAAGAGCATTTGGAGGGACAGTTGGGAGCTCTTGGCAGAGAAGAGGGTGAGGGGTGGGGGTGACACTTGACCCCCTCCCCCGAAGAGAGGGTGGGCCCCCTACCCCTCCTCCCCAGGGAAGTTCCCCCGCTACTCTCCTGCCCCCGAAGTGCTTCTCCCCCAGGGAGATCCAGGGTGCCCTGACCGTCCCTGCTGCCCCCAGCACCCCCCCGTTCCTTTGGAAAGAAATCTCTTTTTCCTCCTTTCAGCGTTTGGCTTCGTTCATTCGGAGCCTCCGATTTCCTGGTTTCCCTCAAAATGGGGGCTCTGCTTGAGTTGCGTCTCCCTGATTCTGCCTTTGATATTTGTCTCTCTTGTCTTCTTTCAGGTTATGGGGGGGGGGGTCTTTGTGCAACCATGCTGGTTCCTTCTGGGATCCTCCTTCCCTTCCCTTCTTTCCCTATTCTTTGTCCTTTCCCTTCCCTTTCCTTCTTTCCCTTTCCTTTCCTTCTTTCCCTATTCTTTTTCCTATTCCTTTTCCTCCTCCCTTCCTCACCTATTGACTTCTGTTCCTTCCCATCTTCCTCTTCTGCTTCTTCCTTTTCTTTTCCTCCTCCTATTTTTTCCTTTCCTTTCCTTCCCTTCCCTATCCTTCCCTTCCCTTTTCTTATTCTTTTCCTCCATTCATCTATTGACTTCAGTTCCTTCCCATCTTCCTTTTCTGCTTCTTCCTTTTCCTTTCCTCCTATTTATTTCCTTTCTTTTCGTTCTTTTCCTTCCCTTCCCTATCCTTCCCTTTCCTTCCCTATTCGTTTTCCTTTCCTTCCCTATTCCCTTTCCTTTCCTTTCCTATTCCCTTTCCTTTCCTTTCCTATTCCTTTTCCTCCTTCCTTCCTCATCTATTGACTTCAGTTGCTTCCCATCTTCCTTTTCTTCTTCCTTTTCCTTTCCTCCTCCTATTGATTTCCTTTCCTTCTATTCTAATCCTGTCTTCAAAAGAAAAGCTCCATGGGTGACTTCGAACTATCCTCAGGGGAGTCTCAGTTCCCATGGAAAGACAAGGGGGAGAGACCCATCCACCTCTTTTGTGGGTCTCTCTGACCCCCCCCTCTGCTGGGACTTGGGGGACCCTGAGCGGGTTTCCCACCTGCCTCCATTCCAGGCATCCTACTTTCGTACTTTCTGCAATCAAGTTTGGAGAGGTTAACATTGAGTTTGTATCTGTTGTGTGCTCTTGTATTGTTGTGGTTGAAGCTAAAATAGTCATTGACTGGTAAGACATTGTAGCAGATAATTTTGTGCGCTACACTTAAGTCTAACCATAGGTGGCGTAGTTCAAGGTTGTCCAAGCCCAAAATCTCAAGCTTGGTGATATAGGGCAGTGGTTCCCAAAGTGGGTGGTACCAACCCCTGGGGGGCGATGGGATGCCTTAGGGGGGTGCTAAGAGGCAAGGGGGGTGGCAGGGGGGTGCTAAGAGGAGGCAGGGAGCGTTTGAGGTGCTGGCCCTGCGGGCTCACCCCACTGACTGTTGCACCGTTCTGGTACAACAGTCAATGGCATCTGTGGATCACCTAGGGGAGGCAGAGGAAGGGGGCTTTGACCACATGCCCAATATCCAGGCTCAGCCAAGCCCGCCCCTCTTTGTAGTTGCTGTGCCTGACAGCAAGTTCACAGGCTGCCCCTCCCAAGCTGCCCCCCCTCCGGGGGCATTCACGTCTTAGAGGGCGGTGCTGTTCCCTCCTTCCTAGAGCCAGTACAGCTCAGGGTTGAGGAAGCCCAGGGCAGGCAGCGGCGACATGTTGGGAAAGCAGAGCATAGCCAGAGTGGTTTTGCTCTACTTTCCCGACGTGCCTGCAGGGGCGGTGTCTCAAATGCAGCAGCGGCACGTTGGGAAAGTAGAGCAAAGCCACTCTGGTCTGTCTGCCTGGCTACCTTCCTGCCTACCTACCTACCTATCTATCTATCTATCTATCTATCTATCTATCTATCTATCTATCTATCTATTTATCCATTCATACATCCATCCAAAAGGTCTGTCTGTTTGTCTTTCTGTCTGTCTACCTACCTACCTACCTATCTACCAGTATATTTATCTATCTATCTATCTATCCATACATACATACATACATACATACATACATACATACATACATCTATCTACCTACCTACCTATCCATACATCCATCCAAAAGGCCTGCCAGCCTGCCTTTCTACCTGTCTGCCTATCCACCTATCTACCTACCTATCTATCAATAGATCTATCTACTTACCTATTTGTCTCTCTCTGTCTGTCTCTATCCATCCATCCATCCATTCATGTTCGAGGCGCTGGCCCTGCAGGCACATTGGGAAAGTAGAGCAAAGCCAGTCTGGGAGGGAGTGAGGGAGAGAGAGAGAGAGAGGGAGAAACCTGATGCATCAGATTGAAATGAGGCCTAGTTTAGACTTACATCTTTGCCAGCATCTTTGCCAGCACATTGAAACCTCTTTGGCTTCTATTAAAGGTTTTGTGGACGAAACATGGCCAAGGCTATCAGGAAGCTCTCACATTTTGCTTTAAACAGGATCCATTGGACCAGACCTCCACTGTCTCCAGCCATCTCAAGCCAAGAGGAGTCCCACGCGACCCCTCTCCACTCCCAAAAGGCATCAGGAACAGGGATGGGATTCTACTGGTTCAGACCAGTTCTATAGAACCGGTTGTTATGATTCAGCACAGTTCGGAGAAGCAGCAAATTGTGCCCCTGGCTGGCCATGCCCCTCTCCGCCCACCCTTCCCCTCACCTCCAGTCAGCCCTTATCGCACATGCGCAACATCACGCGCATGCCCATCATTGCTGATTGCATTCTCCCCACCCAGTCGCTCCTTAAGACATTTCTTTTTTTTATTCCCCTCCCAACAATCAGCTGTTCCAATGATCAGCTGTGCCGGGATCCCACTTGCTGTCTCACTGCTTTGCCTAGGAGGCTACCCTGAGCCCAAGAGGCCCAAAAATGGAGCATGGAGAGGTGCTGCATGCCCCCCTCCCCACTCAATTTTTTGCCTTCCTGAGCCCCAGGAAAGCTTCCTGGGAGCAAAAATGCCCCCCTGAAGGCTTCCTTGAGGCCCAGGAAATACAAAAACGGAGCTCACCTAGCCATGCCCACAGAACCAGTTGTTAAATAATTTGAATCCTACCCCTGGTCAGGAGGAGTTGTCCACTCCCCTGGGCAGAAGAAGACTGCTGAGTTTGGCTCTGTCCACAGCTTCAGGTATTCAGCCAGACACGGAGTTCCCCACTGGTGTTTCCAAAGCCAGCCAGAGCCCCTGTGGATCCTCCTGCAAGACCACCTCGCTTTTCTCCCAGAGATTCTCTTGTTTCCCCTTCAGATCATGATCTGTCTGTTTCTGGAATTGGAGGCTGTTCCTGGCCGGCCTCCCCTCTTCCTTCCCTGCACTGGTTACTGTGGTCCTTGGATTCACATCTGGGGCCATTTCTCTTCCCACCTGGGAGGGAAAGTATTTCTATGATCCCCTCCAAGTTCACACCCTCCCTTTCTTTCTCTGCCTGTGAGGGCCCCAGTGGGGGCATCGGACCCCCTCCCAGCCCTGGGCTACAGCAGGTTTTGCTGTCTCTTGGGGAAAGATTCCTTCCCCAATCAGAGTCTGCCTGAGCCCCATCATCCACTTCCCTCCCTGCCTGGCATCAATTCCTCCATTCAGATAAAGGAAAAAGGGAGCTTGGACAGAGCTTCCGGCCAATCTCCGTTCTTCAACCCAGGAAGGTCACACTTGCCCCTCAAAGCCAAATTCCCCTTCGGTTCTTGGATCCCTCCAGCCATTGCATGGCTGAGGTCGCAGCAGGGCCAGGGTGGCTGAGAATCAGGATAGAAGGTGCCACATAGACTCAACAAAGCTCCCCACCACAACAGATTTTCAGACACAGGTTGTGGCCTCACACACAGTCCTAAATGGTGCCTTTATGTGGCATCAGGAAGGAACATGGGATCAACCTCACAACCCTCACCCTATAGGGGGGCCCTAGCTATTATTCCTGGTGGCAGATGGAAGATTGTGAGTCCCATTCCTGACACCAGTTTCTGTGGAATCAAATGCAGGACCCAAAAACCCCAATAATCAAAGTTCACTGGTGTAATTATTTATTCAGTGTCCACTGGAGGAATTTCCCTCTAGAAAATGGCAGGACAGATTCCCACAGACAAAAGGAGACACTCATATTTATACATTTGTGGAAAAGAGAATAAAGTGATAACCATCAATTTGAATATCTAATAGATGATATAACTGAGAATATTCATAATTAGCACACCTCAAGGTACCTTCATGCCCACCCACTGTTACCATCCTCAAGAAACAGATGTTGTCTAAATAAAAGGTTGCACATGCATTAACTCTTTATTTCTATCTTGGTAACACATTCTCATTCCTCCAAGAAATTGGTTTCCTCATATTCTTCCGGACACTCTTTATTTATTTGAATAAAAATTGTTGCTCCACTCATGTATGGAAGATAGCCTGGAGCTGAAATTCATCAGTCTCACACCTCCACATTTCTAAGCTGCTCCTTTGTTTTAAGCTCTGGCCTCAGAAGGATAATGTAGCACTTGGGGATGAAGATGCAGACCAGCAGACCAGCACTGGAGGCCAGGATGGAGAGGACCTGCACAGCCACCACGTGTTTCCCTTTGGTGCTCAGGTAGGTGGGCACAAAAGTCACCCAGACACTGCAGAAGACCAGCATGTGATCAGCTTGGCTTCGTTGAAGGCCCCGGGCAGATTCCTGGCCAGGAAAGCCACCATGAAGCAGAGGGACCCAGGAAGCCCATGTAGCTGAGGGTGACGTAGAACAAGACAACGGCCCCTTTATTGCATTGCAGGATGATGTCTCCAGGTTGGGAGTGGAGGTCAGAATCAGGGAAGGGGGGAGAAACTCCCAGCCAGATGGAGCAGATGATAATTTGGACAGCAGAACAAGAAAGGATGATGGAGTTGGCCAAGATCTTCCCCAACCATCTTTTCACTCGGTTTCCTGGTTTTGTGGCCAGGAAAGCCAGCACCACCATGATGGTTTTGGCCAAGAGAGAAGAAACGGCAACTGAGAAGATGAGGCTGAAGACTGTTTGTCGGAGAAGGCAGGTGGCTTTTCTTGGTTGACCAATGAAGAGAGAAGAAGACAAGAAGCAAAGCAGGAGGGAGACCAGGAAGATGTAGGAGAGGTCCCGGTTGTTGGCTTTGACAAGGGGAGTTTCTCGGTATTTAATGAATATGATTAAAACAAGGCCTGTGGTTAGGAACAAGAATAGGGCAAAAGAAACCAGGATGATGCCCAGGTGTTCTTCATAAGACAGGAAGGTTATAACTTTGGGGATACATTGGATTCTGTCCTCATTTGGATATTTATTATCTGGACACTTGGTGCATTTTTCTGTATCTGAGAAAGCGAAAAAGCAATATTTCATTAATATTTTGTGCTTTTATCTTTCAAGAAATACGTTCTTTGGATAACAACTGTTACCTTGGGTATTTTCCAAAAGTATTTCTTAACAATTTCATTAAAATGAGCATAAGAAGGATATAATTTTTTAAAAAAAATGTAGCTAGGTTTATGAAGTTGAGGGAAGTGCTAGGGTGGTAATTATTTCCAGTGTAATGTGTAGAATATTCATAGGAACCTACATTATTAGAAGTTAACAATGAATCATATAATCTTTTTAGGCAAAGAACCTGAGTCATGCCACATGGCAGTTAATATACTGGACTTGGAGGATACCTACAGTATCTTGTAACATCTGGAAGCAATTTGGAATTAAGGAGAAACTTCCTTTCAGTGAGAACAATTAACCAGTGGAACAGCTGGCCTTCAGAGGTTTGGGGTTCTTCAACATTGGAGGTTTTTAAGAAGAGACCGGACAGTCACTTGCCTGAAATGGTATAATTTCTTCTGCTTGATCAGGGGCTGGACTAGAAGACCTCCAAGGTCCCTTCCAGCTCTATTCTGATTGATTGATTCATCTACATGACTTGCAGAATATTTGTGAAATGAGTTCCCCCCATAACTATCCAGAGCACCCCATTATGGATCAGGGACATCTTCTCAGGGATCCTCAAGGGGAGGCCAATAAATAGGAAATTGCAAGGTCTTTCAGAAGGTGGACCTAAAACAATTCACCAAGTTCCAAAGAACTCAGGTGTTCCTAGAAAGGTAAACTTAGCAGCACCTATCCAAACTAAAAAGCAGAAGAGATATTTCCTCTGCTGTTAGTAAAGCTTGCCCAGTCTGTCACCCCCTCCTCCTATCTCTTCCCAGCCTCTCCTTCAAGTCTTTTTGATTTACCTCCTTTTAGATATGAAATTGTGCAGGTTAAAAAAAGAAAAGCAGGAGTTTCAATCTGTCTTTTAACTTGAACTTTCATGAAAATGTTCTGGATGGATCCAGTTCCACAAAACCTTCCTTTGCTCTGGTGTCACTCACCTTCCTGAGTGGAGAAGGTCCCCTCCGGACAAGGAATGCAGTCGTAGCAGCAAACTGGCTCTCCTTCTCGAGCCCTCTTGACAAATCCAGGAGGACAACTTTCCACACATCTGGACTGAGGCAGGGACTAAGCAGAAAAAAAATAGGAATACGAAAGAAAAGACGTTAGGACCCTCCATCCATGGAAAATGGTGGGAGAAAGGGATGTTAGCCAAGTAGCCTCTGGTCTTCACTGAGGTAAATATGAAATCTCTGACTACTTTTAAACAGATCCATGAAGTATAACAACTGACAGATTCTTCATTTAGTTCCTCCCTTTTGCTTTTGGATTTTAACATTACAATAAAGTACTTTCTATCTAATAAAGTCTAGAGGGATGGAATTGAAAAAAGATTTAAGTATGATGATACAGTCATATTAAAACTGAGAATAACGTTTACTGTAAAAGATTTAGGAAACTTTCATTTCATTAGATTTTTTAAATATAAAATTAAACTGTGATGAAGAAAGAAACCTCTGACCAGTAAGATCTTGAAAGATTTCATTGCAAAGCCACCCCACTGAGGTCTTGTCTCTTGAAGAACTTCCATTAGAAGACACCAACTGGCATGGAAGGCAAACAACACTGGAGACTCTAGGCTTGGACTACTGGAAATGGGACCTGAGGCTTTGGAAAACAGAGAAAAGACACTAAAATTTCTCCCACCTTATTGAGCAAGAACATCTTGTTCAATAGTAAGTTTCTGTCTTTCAAAATATGCCAGAGTCCTGGTCTCAAAATCCTCCTTGGGAAGAACCAAGAAGTCCCAGATCATCAGATCTGCTGTTATCTCTCCATTTTGATCCAAGTACAGTTTAAAGTTGGAAATATTCCAAAATTCATTCTTCTCCAGAAAGGGATGAAACTAAAATGGGAACATCCAGGAATTTGAAGAGAAAACTTGGTTTCTTATCCCACATTGAATCTTTCTTCTACAATTGTCTAATTTCCAAATATG
>NW_028263079.1:362500-479149 GCF_049901735.1 Notechis scutatus | reverse complement strand
TGCATATTATTATCGCACCAAATGTCCAGAAAATCAGCATTCAAATAAGGAGCAAGATTAATGTTTTCCTAAAGAAATAACCTTTCTCTCCTATCAAGAAGATTTGGGAATCATTGTGAGTGAGAAAATGGCTGGGAAGGAGTTTGACTAACTCCATCATCCTTTGTTCTTCCAGTATTCAGGCAGTCATTTGCAGCATCTGGCTGGTGGTCTCTCCACCATTTCCTGATTCTGATATGCAAGACTGGCAAATGCTGTTCTAGAAAATTCTTTAATATTAGAGGCGCAATCTCTACTTTAGTGGGAAACATTTTCTATCTGTTTTTACTTTCTTATGGTTACTGTCATTGTTATTATTACTACTACTACTACTACTACTACTATTATTACTATTATTACTATTATTATTATTGTTATTATTATTATTATTATTATTATTATTATTATTATTATTATTATTATTATTATTATCATCATTATTACTATTAGTATTACTATTACTATTGTCTCTTTAGTTTAGTTTTTTGTCTAGTGATGATTCGGTTTTCTTCTTGCTGTTGTTGTGATATTGGTTCTTCTCTCCCTGGTTGTGGTTTATCATTCCCTAAATTTTGAGGAAGTCCTTCTTTTTGGTTTCTATGGCGATTACGGTCATCCTGTGGTTTCCTTTTAATTTCCTCCTTGGTGTATTGGTCATCCGTGCCTATTAGCTGATCATGAAAGTCTTGGGCCTGTTCTATAGAGTCTATTTTGACTTTTCTCTCCTTCCAAGTTATTAACATCCCTTCCGGGATTAACCATTTAAAAGGGATTCCTTTTTTATTTAAATAATTGGCCAAAAATTTATAATCCTGTCTTATGACCCTCACTTTCCTTGGGATTTGTTTTAGGATCATAATCTCTTTGCCTTTATATGTTATTGTTTCTTCTCTGGACATTTTAAGAATTAAGTCTCTCACACATCTCCTAGTGAAGCGAATATGAATTTCTCTCGGGCAGTTATGGCTTCTAGCATAACTTGTGCTGACCCTATACACCTCGTCAAATTCTTTAATTAGATCGTCTTTTTCTTTCCCTAACAATTCAGCCAATAATTCTGCCATTAATTGTTCTAGTTCTTCATTTTTCACTTCCACCACATTTTGAAACCTTAAATATGCCGCTGCTTTATCCATTTCAAGGTGGACCAGGGAGTCTTCAGTTTCTCTAGTTGCATTTTTAAATTCCTCATCTATCCTTTCAAAATTTGTCTCCATCCGTTCTGTCCTACTCTCTATTTCTCTTATCTTAACTTTGTTTTTCTCCATAGCCTGTTGCAAGGACCCTATCTTATCCTCCACCATAAGTAAGTCTGCTTTCATTTCCACTTTTAGCTTTCCCATCTCATCTTTTAATTCGCTAATGTCCGCTCTGGTTTCGTTATGATTCTTAATCATTATTTCTTGCATCTTGGACATTGCTTCTTGCAAGGATAGTAGGGTAGCTTGTATGTTAACGTTGGAGACATTGGGCTGTTTTTCACCTATTAGAGATTCTTCAATGGTTTTTTGGATTGTTGGTGAAGCAGAAGTCAAAGTAGTTGTTAGGGTCAGAGTGGTCTCCCTTCCTGTTTTCAAAGCCGTAGTTGTCATGGAAGTCATCTCTCTTAATATTTGTTTTTGCTGTTGCACTATGTTAATTATATTGTCCCAGATCGCCATTCAGTGTTTAACTCCTAAAATAAAGATTCTATTCTAATACTTCAATCAAATATATAGATAGGCAGTCTATACTCCTATATTATAAAAGGTTATCTAATAATATATAATAATCTTTATAATAAATTTATATACCGAATATCAATATTGATCACCAATAATACATCAAATCCAACCCAATTACTACTTTAAGAATTAATCTTAAATATTCTAAATAATCTAAATCAGCACTATTTTTCACTCTTTGTTGTTACTATTTAAAACAATCAAATCAATTGTCACTGAAATCTATAAGGACAATATACCTTTTTCCCCCCCTTTGAGTAGGTAAATTTATCAGACTTATTAAGGGGTTAATATAGGAAGGAGAAAGGCTGAAAAAATGGGGAAAGAGAAGAGAGAAAAGTTTACCTTAATTTCAGGAAGTCAATAAGCAAGGGGCTAGAGGTTCAAATTGTAAAAATAGTGCCCAAATGATAATATTAAAGTAATACCAAATAGAAATTCCAACAAATAAAGAAATGTGATAAGAGAAAAATAAATAAATTTTATAGTCAATCTTCAAGCTAAAGGTTTAAGTTTTGAGTTTCTTCCCAGCACTCCAGGGAGCGAATGGTATAATGTGCTGACTAATCGCAATAAGGAGTCAATCCTTCCCAGCCTTCCGTTGGTCTCTTCCTCCTTCCTCCTTTTCCTTCTTTCCCCTTCCCGGTTTTGAGTTCAATGTACAAATCTCCTTCACTTATTATTCCCTCCAAAATCCAATAGTCATCTCTTCTTGATCGCTTAACAATCTGTCCTCCCAACAGTCTTAAATAAATCCAATAATCCTATTGAGCTCAGTTCAGAGAGTTAATAAGTCACTTTCAGTGCCGCAGTTCTTCCTCCTCTGTCACACCTCCTTCTTCTCAAATATTGTCAAAAAGTTAGTCCCAAATACCAAATCACTCACAAATTCAAGTCTCCAATCTCCTGGTTTCCGATGTTCTTCCTCTCTCCCCAGGGGTTTCCCTTTCAAAAGCTGTAATCCACACTTTCGCTCTAACGATCACGCCTTTCTGCTCACATTTGTCACACTTTCACTTTTCAAGCTGCTTTTCTGGCCGCTTTTCTCTCCTGCTTCCACAAAGTGCTGCTCACAACCAGGAAGAGAAATCTCTCATGCCACTGTCATTCTTCAATCTTCAATCTTCAATATTGTATTATGATCTTTCAACACCTTTTACTGCTCCGATCTTGCAGGCTGTCACTATCTTGCTTAGTCACCTCAGTGGCAGACCGGACTTTGGAGCCGCCATAAACTGGCAGCTAGCTCTTCCACGCTGGGCTCAGGAGCTCTTCTCTTCGTTACCAGGGGGTTGCCTACCCCCACCCTGTAACTCGAGATTCTCCTATGCTGACACAAACCTCTCCGGGGTTCGTGTATCCCCTGGGGATCGCTCCAGACGCTAGAGAAGGTAACTGAAAACCGCAGCAGTCTTCTCCACCTCTGCACGTCCCTGTCCTGCCACCTAAGTGGTGCTTTTCCTTTTAATCCACTACAGATGCTGCTCTTGGGCAACATAGTGCATTGACATATATGGATGTGTTGTGGCCCCAATTCCTGAGCCTATGCTGTCAGAAGAAGAGGACCTGGAAGATGAGGAGGAGGAACTGGGAATGCCTTCCTCCCCAGGACCTTCCTCTCTGGCAATGCCTTCCTCCCCAGGTCCTTCCTCCCTGATAATGCCTCAGGTTTCATCAGACAACCTAGAGGAACAGCCTGAGATTAATCAGGAGGAAGGCATATCAGAGCAGCCCCTGACAGGGAGTAAAGAGGAAGAGTGTTGGCTCGATCCTAAGCAGCGTCGTAGGGAGAAATGTGAGCAGCAACGTAGGAGGCATCGGAGGGTCAGAGAGTGAGATGAGTCATTGAGCCACACCCCACAGGGGATAAAAGTGGGTGTGTTTTCTCCTGAAACTTTGTATGGGACAAAGTTTAACCTTACTTCAGATTTTCTTTGTGGACTGCCTTGTAATTTTCTGTGAGTAAAATTTTATTTACTATCAGTTCAGACTTGGCAGGCAGGATGTGTTGGAATGCCAAGAATATTATCAGTTCCAAAGAATTAACCCCGTGAAGTCCGAGCCAGCTTGCCTGCCTGTGTTTGTGTTAGTTTGTACTCTTTCATCTTTTGGGAAAGAGGAAAGGCGGGACAGAACATGGATATGTGACCAGAATGATGTGTTTTGTGATGGTGAATTTGAGGTTTTAATTTTTCATGTAGTTTTGTGTGGAACCGTATCTTTTATTGGTTGAATAACAGAGTTGGAAAGGAGGTCTACTAACTCAAGCAAGAGACCCTAGACTTGTGGACTTCAACTTCCAGAATTCCTGAGCTAACATGACTGGAGGAGGAATTCTGGGACTTGAAGTCCACAAGTCTTAAAGCTGTCAAATTTGAAGACCCCTGCCCTAGACCATTTAAGAAAAATGCATGTCCGATCTCTTCTTAAAAACCTTGAGTGTTGGAGTACCCACATCTGTTGAAGGCAAGCCATCCCACTGATAAATTGCTCTGTCAGGAAATTTCTCCTTAGTTTTATGTTGGATCTCTCCTTGATTAGTTTCCATCCATTGCTTCTTGTCCTGCCTTCAGGTGCTTTGGAGAAGAGGTTGAGAAGAGCAACCAGGATGATTAGGGGACTAAGGCATATGAAGAACGGTTACAGGAACTGGGCTTGGCTAGTCTCATGAAGAGAAGGACCAGGGGAGACATGATAGCAGTCTTCCAATATTTTAGGGGCTGCCACAGGGAGGAAGGAGTCAATGTATTTTCTAAAGTGCCTGTAGGCCTGACAAGGAATATTGGATGGAAACTGAACAAGGAGAGATTTAACCTGGAAATAAGGAGAAACTTTCTGACAGTGAGAACAATCAACCAATGGAACAGAAGTTGTGGGAGCACCATCACTTGAGACCTTCAAGAAGAGATTGGACTGCCATCTGTCAGAAATAGTGTAGGGTCTTCCGCTTGGGCTGGAGGTTGGACTAGATGACCTACAAGGTCCCTTCCAAATCTGATTATCTGTTCTCTGTTACCTCTTCCAGGACAGAGACTACATATCCAGTCTGAGTCCACCCAAGGGACAGAAACACAGTCCCTGCTTGTCCTGAAATCCCTCCCCCAAATTTTCTTTCAATCTTCAGAGCTATCAATGCACTCAGCATTTCTGACCTAGGCTCCACCCAATTGTGCTTTTGAGTCTGATTTGACACTAAAGCATGTTCTGACATAGCAATAGCACTTAAATTTATATACCGCTTTATACTGCTGTACAGGCGGTTTACAGACTCAGCATATTGTCCCCAACAATCTGGGTCCTCATTTTATCCACCTCAGAAGGATGGAATGTTAAGTCAACCTTGAGCCTGGTGGGATTCGATCTGCCAAATTGCAGGCAGCTGGCTGTCAGCAGAAGTAGTTTGCAGTACTGCACTCTAACCACTGTGCCACCGAGGCTCTTACATGCTTTCATCTTCAGAAAAAGTTGCAAAAAGCTCACTAGGAACCTCACATAAAGTTAGCAAATAAGTCAGTATGATCTGGATAATTGGAAGGAAGAAAACTATCTGAATCTCTTAATAGAAATAGCACTTAGACTTATGTATCACTTCACAGTGCTTTATAGCCCTCTCTAACAGTGGTGGTATTCAATTTTTTTTACTACCGGTTCTGTGGGCATGGTTTGGTGGCCACAGTGTGGCTTGGTGGGTGTGGTGTGGCTTGGTGGGTGTGGCAGGGGAAGGATACTGTAAAATCCCCATTCATCCCCATCCCACTAACCTGCTTTCCAGATCCATTATCCTGTGCAGGGCAACAAAAGAAGACCCAGCTGATCATCTGGGAGTCAGATTAGCTGGGACTTGGGAGGCAGTGAATAGATGGGGGCAGGAACAACCAGAGGTGGTTTTTACTGGTTCTCTGAACTACTCACAATTTCCACTACTAGTTCTCCAGAACCTGTCAGAACTGGCTGAATACCACCTCCGCTATCTAAGCAGTTTACAGAGTCAGCATATTGCCCCCAACAATCTGGATCCTCATTTTACCAACCTCAGTAGGATGGAAGGCTGAGTCAACTTGAGCCATCAAGACTTGAACTACTGGCCATCAGCAGTCAGCAGAATCAGCCTGCAACAGAGCCTCCATGGCTCTTAACATGTTTACAGACTGATGCTCAAATGGAGAACTCACGTATGTGGCTCCAAGCTTTGAAAATGGGGCAGTGATGGACACTAGAAAATTTGGCACCCTAATCCTAACCAATAAAATACTTTTAGAGAACCCAGGTGTCAACCTGGAAAACAACTTCAGCTGAAGTCATTCTTTCTCATGTTTATTCCTTCTGTTGTGGTCCGCCAGCAGCCTACAGAGCTGGCAGCAGAGTCAGACAGTGGGGAGGAACATGGGCCAGTCTGGGAGTCTGGGGAGGATGTGGATGATGCTTTTGTGTCTGATACAGAGATGGGGCCAGGGTTATCTGGGAGTTATATGCTGACTCTAGAGCCTCCAGAATCTGACAGCAGTGAGGCAGAGGAGCGGAGAGCCTGTTACCAGTGCGCATGTGGCAGAGGAGCGGAGAGCCTGTTAAGACAAAAGGGGTGACTTAGGAGTAAGGCTTGGAGGTGATTGGCCCTCCCATAAGACATAAAGGAGGAGCAAAGGGACAGGAACCTTTGCAGGAAGCAAAGTTTGAAACCTGAAGCTCTATGTTGAATTTGTGCTCCATTTGGCCTTGTATAACTAATTGGAAATTTAGTCATTGGCAGCATTTCAAGGAAGATAAAGGTGTATGCTTATGAGACTTATCCTGAAGGACTTTGGCAGACTTCCATGGGACTATTTACAAACTGTTTGAGACTCATTACAGGCTGTGAGTGACTGTAATTCACAGCCATTGAAATAAAGAAAAAAGCATTTTGGAACTAACGTGTGTTTGTTAGTGTCTCAATAAACCTTGGTCAGAACACCTTTGTTTCTTGGTTGCCATTCACAGGGGAGGAATGGGGGAGCTTAGGAATGTGGTGCCTTAGCTGCTAGTCAAAAAATCTACCAACCAATGCCATGTCAACAGATATCTGTCAGAGCTGAGTGGGAATCTGTGGCTGACTTCATTGGTCCATGTGACCTAAAAGACACATGGGGTGGGGTGGGGAATCCTATTCTTTTAACTTTCCACCAGTTTGTGCCAAGATGATATATCCTAATAAAATTGTTCTTTGGGGAACCAACTTGCCTCAGAGTTCTGTTTGCGATGGGTGTATTACTTAAGACTTTGACACTTACTAAAAACCAGAGAGGAGTAGAGAAGCCCTGACCCAGACAGCCTTTGCAATGGACAATGGAATGCCAATGAGTATCAACGCATAAAACATTCCTATGCCTGTTTTAAGTTGCCATAAAAGAATGATGTTGAGTCTAATGTTCTACTCACTAGAAAATCCCCCTTCCCAAACTCCCAGGCACTAAATGTGGCAGCCTTGAAGCTTTCAAGTAAAATATGGCTTCCAAGGCTGACACACTGCACTCATAACTCCTTTTCTCCTCCTCTCCCATGCAAACAGATACACAAAGGGTTACGTTTGAGTTTTCTGAGTTCAAAATATGACTCCCGTACTATAAATTATAATTCCCATGTCAATTCATAAAACATTACTATGCCTGTTTTTGAGTTGCCATAACCGGCTGGGAGGAAATCTGAAGGAGCATTATGGCATTTTAAAACAAGAAGTACATTCCACCCTTATCTACAAAGATTTTAGGTAGGCTACTGGATCTTCTGCCTGCGAAAATCCTTCATTGGAGAATGTGATTGATGACACCCAGCCTGGGAATGTGCTTTATTGGAGAACCTGATTTATTATATACCCAGGGGGAGAGGGAAACAGAGTCACAGGTGACTGTAAATTACATATGCCAGAGTTGGCTTCATTTAGATTAATGCTGACATGTTGCTCCTAATAAATCTTTTGAAGCTTGGCTTGAGACTCATGATTTAATTAGGGCAATTGCCGGAACCCTAAAAATGAGCTTTTGAGAAGTTAAAGAGACTGTTTGCTGAGGACCCCATATTGAAATGCCATAACCTGGACTGCCCATTAATGATCCAGGCCGATGCGAGCAAGGTAGCAGTAGGGGCAGTCTTACTTCAAAGTAATGATACAGAGGAGTTACAGCCTTGCGCTTATACTTTTTATAAGCTCACGGACATGGAGCAATGGTGGGCAATCTGGGAGAAGGAAGCATTAGCCATCCGATGGGTACTGCTGACCTGGTTGCACCACCTGGAGGGGAGTCATGTGCCTTTTGAGGTGTGGACTGACCACAAGAACTTAGAGCTCTCAGAACTTCCTATAAGCTCTCCCCCAAGCAGCTGCATTCAATAGAGTCAATTTCACCCTTAAATACATCCGGGGGGGGGACTTTTTCTCTAATGCCCTCTCTCACTTGCCCCAATACAAGAGTAGCAGGGAGGAGGTGGTCCATGCCATTATTCCACCCTCCCAGCCAGCCACTCAGGCACTCATGAGATAACAGTCCAGATGGCAGCAGGGAGGGCCTGGCCAACTTGATGAGCTGGCCCAATGGCTAAGGAGTGAGCCGTGAACAGACCCCTGGTTCAGGGACCACCAGCAAATTTTAACTAGCAAAGATGGACTGGCATAGAAAGGGACTAAATTGTATGTGCCAAGCACCCTGAGGGTCTTCATCCTCCAGAGGAGCCATGATTCCAGGCTGGATTCCTAAAGACCTTGCATTTAGTAAAGAGGCAATTCTGGTGGCCAAAGATGAGGAAGGACATCGAGAGTTCTGTCAGGAATTGCACTGTTTGCAGTGATGAAGACCAGACCTGGAATCCGCCCAGGCTGCTGCAAACAGTAGCTGACCAAACCTGACCCTGGGAGAAGATCGTAATGGACTTTATCGTAGAGTTCCCAGTCAGCAATGGAAACATGGTAATTTTGACAGTGATGGATATATTCTCAAAACAAGCTCATTTTATTCCCTGCTCAGGACTACCCTCAGCCCAGAAGCTGCCCAAGCTGTTCTACCAGTTGCATGGAGCACCAAAGAGAATCATATTGGATTGAGAGGTCCAATTCACAGCTAAATTGTGAAGGGAGTCCATCAAATCAATTGGGACTTCCCAAGGCCTTAGCTCGGCTTTTCATCTAAGTACCAATGGTGCGGAAGAATGAACTAATGGAGCAATATCTAAGATGCTATGTAAACTATCAGCAGACTACTGTATTTTTTGGACTATAAGACGTAAATTAGCTTTAGAGGAGAAAAACAAGAAAAAAAATCTGTCTCTGTCTCTGCTGGCTCCTCTTTAGCTGGTTGTCCACTAAGACTCAAAGTTCCCTCTCACAGTTACTGCTATTGAGCCTGGTTTCTCCCAGTCTATATGTGTACTTTCGGTTTTTCTTGCCTAAGTGCAGGACTTTACTTTTCTCGACACTGAATTTCATTTTGTTAGATATGGCCCAGTGTTCTAGTCTGCCAAGATCCATCTGGATCTTGAACCTATCTTCTAGGGCAGTGATGGCTAACCTTTTTGGCACTGAGTGCCCAAAGTGTGCATATGTGCAACCCCCCAAAATGCAATGCATGTGCATTCCCTGCGCATGCACCCCATCATACTGTGCATGTGCCCTGCCCCACCATGCATGCTTCCTGTCCCTGTGCATGCCCCCCACTCCCTGTCCATGCTCTCTGGGCATGTGCCTTGCCCCTGGGCACTCACCCCACCCTGGGCACATACACACCCTGCACATGTGCCCCATCCCTGTGCATGCTCACAGATCCCCATGTGCACCTGCCCCCCCATATGTGTGGCAGAGATCCAAAGACCAGCTGGCCAGCAGGAGGCATGTGTACAAGCTTGGCAGAGCTGAGCTGGGGTGATGGCACATGTCCCCGCAGAGAGGGCTCAGTGTGTCATCTCTGGCACGTGTGCCATAGGTTCACTATCACAGTTCTTGGGTGTTAGCTATTCCTGCAGTTTAGCATCATCTGCAAATTTGGTAAGTTCCTCTTCTATTCCCTCATCTAAGTCATTTATAAATTATAGCAGAGGGTTATTAAATAACCATACAGATTGATAGCAGAAGATGGTTACATGGTCATACAGATCAAATAAAATGTAAAGTGTACAGTCACCATGTGCCTTGCTGCTTAACGGTTTTTCAACTGTCTCAGGAAATTCTTGTCAGAATATAAAAAAAACCATAGATTATAACCATAGATGTGTATTAAACACTGCCATCTACTGGTTGACTAATTCTGTAGTTGTTGCAGTACAAAATACATTCTAACTTGTATTCCAACAGGACTACAGGTAGTCCTCAAGTTACGACCACAGTTGAGCCCAAAATTTATGTTGCTAAGCAAAACATTTGTTAAGTGAGTTTGCCCCATGTTATGACTCTTGCCACAATTGTAAAGTGAATCATTGCATTTGTTAAGTTAGTAACATGCTTGTGAAGTGAATCTGGATTCCCCATTGACTCTGCTTGTCAGAAGGTCACAAAAGGGGATCACATGAAACCCCCCCGGACCCTGCAAGAGTCATAAATATGAACTAGTGGCCAAGCATCTGAATTTTGATCACATGACCATGGGAATGCTATCACCATTTTTCACATGGTTGTAAGTGTGAAAAATAGTGATAATTCCCGGGTCATTGCAACTTTGAAGAGTCACTAAATGAACTGTTGTACATTGAGGACAACCTGTACATCAATCATCCAGGTAGATCTTGACTGTGTGACCACTTTCTGTGATGAACCATAAAGAGGACTGTCGGGGATTAGCCTTCAAGTTCAGCCAAAACTGCACAGGGCTTATCGTTGATGCAAAAATAAGACTCTGGAAATGTGTAACGTGAATCAGCTTCAGCTCATCCACTCTGTGAAGGTACACCTGTAGGTAAAGTTTGAGAAGTTAGCAGAGTTTCACTCTGCTCTCAGCTCCCCAGTTGCTCTAAGTCCCAGCTTGGGGCCTCAGCATCTCAGAAGACACTTTGGTAATAACTTTGCACTAACTTCTTCAAACTACATTCAAAATATTTTATGCAGCTGTTGCTTCCTAATGTTTATGGGCTTCAGTTACAATCCTCCTGGGTCAGAACTGAAAACCAGCTTGGCTTTTGGAAACGAGCAAAGCAAATGACTGTAATTTGGTAATTATAAGGAGAAGAGATGAAGTCTGTAATGCACTGAATTCAACCTAGCTGCTAATGCAGGCGCAGAGCTGGAGAAAAACATGTTTATGCCAATTCCCTAAAGGGTTTTAATAGGCTAGCAACAGGTCGTCAAAGTGACAGTTGAGTTTGTCTGCCTTTTTTGCAAGGCAGAGAGTCACAAGAACAATAAAAAGTTTAGCTGCATCATAAAGAGCTATCAAATGATTATTTTAACATCTCAGATGTCCCACAGGTTGTGTTGCCATGGAGGAACCTAGTAATTTAGCTTCCAAAAGCATCACTTCTTTTCTGCTTTCTTGGAAGCTTGCCAGATCCAAAGTTTTGTAGGCTGCCATTCTCTGTATTCCTAATAAAACATATTCTCTGAACATAGTGGGAAACTTTTTTGATACAGTGTTTCTTGAATGACCACTCAGTGCATTCACTGGTACCTTGAATCATATCCTTGATTGTTTAAGTATGGGTACTTTTATGGGTTTCCATAATTGAACCAAAATTTAGCCAACCAGAATTTTAGCTACTATGTTTTATCATATTTTTCAGAGTATAAGACACACTTTTTCCACCTGCAAAAGTGGGTGGAAATGACTGTGCATCTTATGCACCAAATGTTGCTAAAGCCCCACCCACCAGCCAGCTCCCACCCTTTGGCCTTTGCCTCCCAGCAATTTGCCTCCTTGCAGCAAACAGCAAACAGCTTGTTTCAGCTTCAGCACAGCCTGATTAGAACAAGCAGCTGATTGACAAGTGGATTGGCCTCCCAATGATCAGCTGTTTCAGACTGCAAGGATTGTCATTGTCTATTGCTGCCTCCGCATGCCTTATTTTTGGCCTACACAGGCCATTTTTGGCCTCCACATACCCTGTTTTCTGACCCAGTAAGCCCCATTTTCTGCTCATTCCGATCCCCACTGCCCAGAATGGGACAAAAATGGGGCATGCGGAGGCTGAAGCAGGATGCGGATGGCAAAAATGTGGTGCACGTAGGCAGTAATAGGCTATGGCAATTCCTGCAGCCTGAAACGGCTGATTGTTGGGAGGCCGATCCAACTGGCAATCAGCTGCTTGTGCTAATCAGGCTGTGCTGAAACTGAAACAGGCATTTTGCTGTTTGCTGCAAGGAGGCAAATTGCCGGGAGGCAGAGGTAGAGGCAATTTTTTTTCTTGTTTTCTTCCCTTAATGCTAGGTGTGTCTTATATTTCAGAGCATCTTATACTCCAAAAAATATGGTATGTCAGGGGTGTCCGCCAAAGGGTCAACATAGCAGAGAGAGTACTGTGATAATAACCCATCCCTTTTGAAAGTATATATTGATGCATATTCAAAGAGGGTGTACTTGCATCATATCATTGTCTGTTATCTTGCAATTCACACACACACACACACACACACACACACACACACACACACATGCACACATGGATGATAATGTTTCATGACCCCCATCCACAGCTAAGCACATCGCTAACCCATGGTTTTTTGGAGAAATATCCCTCTGCTTCACTTCCAAGCTGGGAGAAAGACATTGGAAACATGGAGGCTGATTGGAAAGATGGTTTAATGGTGAAGCAGAACCACCAAGCACATGGTTCTAGGCAGCTGACCACATGGAGTTGCGAGTGAGGGATATTTATGCCTTCACTTGGGCTTTGCACTTCAGCTTCCTGCTCCTGTGCAAGAACATGTATTCTATTGGCTGCTATCAGACTCCCGTGGGGCTATGCAGGGGTCACAGCTGAAGTTGTCTGAGCTCTCAGGTTTGGTTGACACAGCTTGGAGCTGGCGGGAAAGCTGGGCGGGAGGTAGCAGAGATAGTCGGGTGCTGAAGCCAAAACAAAATTCTTTCCCCTGGGAACCAAGGTCATCTGTGCAGGTGTGAGGAAGGAGGTGATGAAGATTATCTAGCAAGTGGACTTTATGCTTGTTGGGCCATGTGGCAAGTGACTCTGGGTAAGTGGAAAAACTTTTACTTTTAATTAGGTAAAATTCGGTGGGACAGATAACAGATAATCAGAGTTGGAAGGGACCTTATAGGTCATCTAGTCCAACACCCCGCCCAAGTGGGAGACCCTGCACCATTTCTGACAAATGGCAGTCTAATCTCCTCTTGAAAGTTTCAAGTGATGGTGCTCCCACAACTTCTGTTCCATTGGTTGATTGTTCTCACTGTCAGAAAGTTTCTCCTTATTTCCAGGTTAAATCTTTCCTTGTTCAGTTTCCATCCATTATTCCTTGTGTGGCCTACAGGCACTTTAGAAAATAACTTGACCCCTTCCTCTCTGTGGCAGCCCCTCAAATATTAGAAGACTGCTATCATGTCTCCCCTGGTTCTTCTCTTCACTAGACTGGCCATGCCCAGTTCCTGTAACCATTCTTCATATGTTTTAGTCTCCAATCCCCTAATCATCCTGGTTGCTCTTCTCTGTACTTTTTCTAGAGTCTCAGCATCTTTTTTATAGTGTGGTGAGCAAAACTGGATGCAGTACTCTAGGTGTGGTCTTATTAAGGCTTTATAGAGTGGCATTAGTACCTCACTTGATCTTGATTCTATCCCTCTGTTAATGCAATTCAGGATTATATTAGCTTTTTTGGCTGCTGCTTCATACTGCTGTCTCATATTTAGCTGGTTGTCCACTAAGACTGCAAGATCCCTCTCGCAGTTACTGCTATTGAGCCTGGTTTCACCCAGTCTGTATGTGTATTTTTGGTTTTTCTTGCCTAAGTGTAGGACTTTACTTTTCTCTACTTTTAGAGGCAAGCTTCACCAGGTCCGTGCCAATACGATATGTCCCAATAAATTGTTCTTTGAGAAAGATGCCTGCCTCAGAGTTCTTCTTGTTCTGAATGTGTTACTTGGAACATTGACATTGGTTTCCAGAGGGGGAAAAATGCAGACTACAGGAACCAGGAGCACTACTCAGGTGACTTTGAGGACGCAGACAAACCTCCAAGTGGCCTCAACGATTCTCTAAAAGGATGCAAATGACCAGCAGTCTGCAAGGAATATAAATCCTTCCCTTCCCCACCATCCACTGAGAGCTGATGAAGCTTCTTGGATAAAAAGTGAAATGTCTTCAAAAGAAAGAGAGAGAGAGGTCCAGTTGCCTCCTGAAAAAGCACCTTTGGGACAAGAGGAAAGGGAGTTTGAGCAGAATTTTGGGATTAGTTTCTATTTGAAACAGACTAAACTAGAATAGAATAGAATAGAATAGAATAGAATAGAATAGAATAGAATAGAATAGAATAGAATAGAATAGAATAGAATAGAATAGAATGGAATGGAATGGAATGGAATGGAATGGAATGGAATGGAATGGAATGGAATGGAATGGAATGGAATGGAACGGAACAGATTAGAGTAGAGTAGAGTAGAGTAGAGTAGAGTAGAGTAGAATAGAATAGAATAGAATAGAATAGAATAGAATAGAATAGAATAGAATAGAATAGAATAGAATAGAATAGAATAGAATAGAATAGAATAGAATATATGGAATGGAATGGAATGGAATGGAATAGAATAGAATAGAATAGAATAGAATAGAATAGAATAGAATAGAATAGAATAGAATAGAATAGAATAGAATAGAATAGAACAGAACAGAATAGAATAGAACAGAATAGAATAAGAAATAGGAATAGGAATAGGAATAGGAATAGAAGAGTTGAAAGAGTTGCCTAGGCAGGAAACCCTACACCACTTCAGGCAAATGGTTATTCAATCTCTTCTTAAGAACTTCCAGTGTTGGAGCATTCACAACTTCTGGAGGCATTTGTTCTCACTGTCAGGAAATTTCTCCTTAGTTCTAAGTTGCTTCTCTCCTTGATTAGTTTCCACCCATTGCTTCTTGTCCTGCCTTCAGGTGCTTTGGAGAATAGCTTGACTCCCTCTTCTTTGTGGCAGCCCCTGAGATATTGGAAGACTGCTATCAAGAATCACACTCTCCCCTCCAAAGTCAAATAAATTTGCTTTTTGGATATCTTTTGTCATTGTCAATGGCACTCAAAGCTGGGCCACAGCAACTGAGAATTGGACTGGAAAGGGGCTGCACCCATGCTATAAAACTTCCTCACTAAAATAAAAACAGACTGTCCCCTTGTGTACAGTCATGAATGGTGTTCTTATCTAACAAGGGAAAGGGACAAGGGATCAAGGTCACCACAACACTCATCCTCTTGGGTGGCTTATTATCATCCTGGGTCACAGCTAAAAAATTATGAATCCCACTTTTAATACCAGTTTCTGTGAAATCCAAATTCAGGATCCCAAACAAATAATCAAGGTTCATTGCAGTGTTTATTAAGCAGTATATACTATGGAAAGTTGAAGTAGGATCAAAAGCACAGTCATGGTTCCACTTCATTTAATTACCAAGTTGCTGGCGCCAGTTTGGTTGCTAAACAACGATTACTTGTAACTTCGCTTAGTTTTTGCCCTTATTATTATCATTCTTTCTCCTACAAATAATACATAGGAAAAAATAAAATGTTGACATTTACTTAAAATTTCCCTCCATTCTCCATAGAGGAGAATTCTTTCTAGCATATCCAGAGGTGGTATTCAATAGGTTCTGACCAGTTTGGAGTCTGTTTTCACTGGCAGAGCTCTCGGGCAGCTACAGGCACCCAAGAAATGAGTGATGTTGACCTGGACATGTCCCTTGGCCACGCACCCCCCTTCCCCAGGGTCAAACACAGCCCTGCTGCAGCCCTCAATGAAATCGAGTTTGACACCCCTGGTCTTAGATGGTCATTAGAAAGCATCACAGAGATAAGAAAAACTTTTCCCTGGTGGGGTCTGAATCAGAGGTCGTATTCAGCAGGTTCTGACCAGTTCTGGAGAACTGGTAGTGGAAATTTGAGTTATTTGAAATAGTTTGGAGAACTGGCAATGCCACCTCTGACTGGCCCCACCCCATCTATTCTCTGCCTCCTGAGTCCCAGCTGATTGGCTGGCTCTTCTTTGGTTGCCCTGCACAGGAGAACGGAGCTGGAAAGCAGGTTAGTGGAGTGAGGAGGGAATGGGGATTTTGCAGTAACCTTCTCCCAGGAGTGGGGAGGGAATGGAGATTTTGAAGTATCCTTCCCCTGCCACAACAACTAAGACATGCCCACCAAGCCATGCCACACCATGCCCACTAAGCCACACCCACAGAACCAGAAGTAAAAAACATTGAATCCCACCAGTGAGCTTATCTATCTCAAGCCTAGGTGTATTCCTCATTTGTAATGTAATTTTTAATTGTTGAACCCAATTAACAAAAGATATTTGTGAAGCACAATTTGCCCAGATAAGAAAATGCAACAGGGGCCTAATAATTTTGCTTTCAACCAGAGAGTAGTTCAGTTTCAAACAGATAGTGAACTACAGAATCCACAGTCCTGCTGGAGGAATAACCAGGGTAAATAGAATAGAATAACAGAGTTGGGAGGGACCTTGGAGGTCTTCTAGTCCACCCCCCCCTTAGGCAGGAAACCTTATACCCTTTCAGACAAATGGTTATCCAATCTCTTCTTTAAATTTCCAGTGTTTGGAGTATTCACAACTTCTGGAGGCAAGTTGTTCCATTGATTAATTATTCTGTCAGGAAATTTCTCCTTAGTTCTAAGTTGCTTCTCTCCTTGATTAGTTAAAGTGTGACCAGAAAGAGTTTTGAAGATCAAATCTACTAATGTGTGATGCCTTGCATACGTTTTTAGAGATCAGAGATCATACATGAAAATATGATCTTTAACAATGAATAAGGAAATAAGTCAGTTGATTTATTTTTTTCCAATTAGCTGTTCCTTTACATTCAGATGTGGTCTTAGTAAAATAATGTAGCACTTGGAGATAAAGATGCAGATCAACAGACCAGCACTGGATGCCAAGATGGAGAAGACCTGCACAGCCACCATGTACTTCCCTTTGGTGCTCAGGTAGGCAGGCACAAAGGACACCCAGACACTGCAGAAGACCAGCATGCTGAAGGTGATCAGCTTGGCTTCATTGAAAGCCCCAGGTAGGTTTCTGGCCAGATAAGCCAGCACGAGTGAAATTGCAGCCATGAAAGCCATGTAGGCAAGGGCACCATAAAACATGGAACGAGACCCTTCATTACACTGAAGTATAATCTTTTCTGTCTGGGAGTGCATGTCAGACTCAAGGAATGGGGGGGAGACTCCCAGCCAGATGCTGCAGATGACCACCTGGACACTGGAAGAACAAAGAACTATGGTATTGGGTAATCTTTTCCCTAGCCATCTCCTTATGCTGTTCCCTGGCTTTGTGGCCAGGAAAGCAAGCACAACTGTGATGGTTTTGGACAAGACAGAAGAGACAGCAATTGAGAAGATGATGTTGAAGGCAGTTTGTTGGAGAAGGCAAGTGGCTCTCATTGGCTGGCCAATAAACAGGAAAGAGGTCAAGAAGCAAAGAAGGAGGGAAACCAGGAGGATGTACGAAAGGGCCTGGTTGTTGGCTTTGACAATGGGAGTTTTTGTGTGCTTCAGAAAGATTGCTAACACAAAGGCTGTAATTAAAGAGAAGAAGAGTGCAATTGAAGCCAAGATGGTCCCCAGACATTCACTGTAGGCCAGAAAAATTATTTCCTTAGGACAACATTTATTTCGTAAGTTATTTGGATGCTGATCTTCTGGACATTTCCTGCAATGATCTGCATCTGAGGAGAAAAAAATAGAAATGTCTATTATCTTTTGCTATGCTTCCCAAGATAAAACCAGTGTCATGATTGACTCATTATGCAACCCTGCTCACAACTAGACCACAGTAACAGGGGAGGGGGAAGGAAAGCATTGAAGTGTCATGGAGATTTGGAAGGGAACCCTGTAATGCAAGTGTACCTCCTGGAAGTGTGAGAAAGACTCAAACCCCAAGGACATCACCTGTCAGCCTCCAAGGTTCCTTCTTCTGCTTGACTCTTTCTGGCTGCCATAGAAATTTGGGGGGGAGGAATAATTGGGCCTCGTGGGGGGAAGGCTAGTAGAAGTTGAAGTTGTGTGAATTGTAAAAGTTGGGGTGCTTTCTTGCTTACTGTGCAAATGCAGCCAATTATCTTTCTAGGCCAAGGTCAACCTTCGTGGCATACCAGATGTTTGAGATGCAATCTGAAGATGTACTCACATGACATTACACACACCTCAGATTGGATGTCCGTTTGAATGGTTGGGGGTGGGGACATGGGATAACTTTCTATATGTAATTCCCACACCTTTTGCTTCAGATCTTGTATTTCTCCTGTTGCTACCACTTCAATTTCAGTAAAAGTTCTTTTCTCTATACAAATGGAGTCTAAGGTTCTCTTTCTTGGATTTTGAGCGGAGCCAAACCTGACATCACCTGGAAACACCCAAGGCAGACAGGCCGCTTCCAAAATAAAGCAAGTGCAACTGATCAATGGACAATGGATAATGGGAGGTCCAAGAGGAAAAGGGAAACGTTTTCCTATGCTGTTTGTGGGCAAAAATGTCAGAACTGGCTTTTCTAATTCTGTACCCATATGGCTTTTCAGTAAAGTTATACTCTGGGAGAAAAAAATGCCCCAGGAGGTTTTTTTTTTTTTTTTTTTGCTGTTTGACGCAGTGGGATGGTTGACAACCATACATGAAAGTTATAGGAAAGCCAAAGGAAGATATGATGTTTGAGACTGTGTCCATTTTTATTAAAAACCAAGTTCATTTTTATGCTTGTAAACAGTAGTGGTTTATTAACTTAGACTAATGAAGGTTTTATTGACTCAGTTAATCAACCATGATCGATCTTTCTCCTCTATATCAGAGGTGGTATTCAGAAGGTCCTGACCAGTTCTGGAGAACCGGTAGCGGAAATTTTGAGTAGTTCAGAGAATCAGCAAATACCACCTCTGACTGGCCCTGCCCCCATCTATTATCTGCCTCCTGAGTCCCAGCTGATCATTGGGTCTTCTTTTGTTGCCCTTCACAGGAAAACAGAGCTGGAAAGTAGGTTAGTGGGGTGGGAAGGGAATGGGATTTTGCAGTAACCTTCCCCCAGGAGTGGGGTGGGAATGGAGATTTTACAGTATCCTTCCCCTGCCACACCCACCAAGCCACACCCACAGAACTGGCAGTAAAAAAAATTGAATCCCACCATTGCTCTGTATACTTTATCTTAAAATGTTTGGGTTGTTTGGAAAAACTGCCCAAGAAGAATAGATGACAGAGGTGGAATCTTCACACAAGCTATTGATATGAACCGATGCTACACTTATTTTGGACACAAGGCCAAAGATTATTAAAGAAGCATTAGTGTTCTTATTGAAGAGCTGACCATTTCCTCTGGGATTACTCACCTTCCTGATTGGAGAAAGTCCCTTCTGCACAGAAAACACAGTCATAGCAGCAAATGGGCTTCCCTTCCTGGTGCACCATGAAAAATCCAGACTGACAACTTTCCACACACCTGGAAGGAGGCAGAGTCTGTGCACAAAAAATCAGGAACATAAAAGAATATAACTTCTCAAAGAAAAAAAGAGGGAAAGACCTCAGGTTGGTCTTGGTTTAACCTGAAGCCTGTTACCCAGGGGTGGGATTCAAATATTTTAACAACTGGTTCTGTGGGCATGGCTTAGCTAGTGGGCGTGGCTTGGTGGTCATGTTATTGGCTGGGCGTGGCTAACTCAACATCACTCACATTGAGGCACGCATCTCCTCGCCTGGCCTCTCATGACTGTGGGGATGCTGCAACAGTTGTAAGTGTGAAAAATGGTCATAAGTCACTTTTTCAGTGCCATTGTAACTTTGAATGGACACTCCACACAAGCAAAGTACCAGCAAAGGAGGAAAAAAACTCCAGAGATGTTCTTGAGACAGAAAGTCTAGTCCTGCCAAGAATGTAATAAGGGTTAACGGAGAGGCAGTTTCTGTAAGCAACACCATAATGTTTCCTTCCTGCCTTCCTTACAGGATTAGGACAGTAATTTCTTCTAACAACCGGTTCTCCAAACTGCTTAGAATGATAACAACTGGTTCTAGTGAATAGGTGCAAACCTGTAGAATCCTACCCCTGCTGTTACCAAGACTAAGCCAATTTAATTGCAACAATTACATATGGTTGAAGTTATCTCTTGGTTTGAGTTCAAAGAGATCAAGGCTAGGAGGAGGTTCTTCTCTGTTATTGTCCCCATGCTATAGAACAGGGGTATCAAATTCATGTCATCACAGTGGTGTCACACAGTGGTGGGATTCAAAAGAATTTACTAACCAGTTCTGTGGGCATGGCTTGGTGGGTGTTGCAGGGGAAGGATATTGTAAAATCTCCAGTCAGAGATGGTATTTGCTGGTTCTCCGAATTACTCAAAATTTCCAATACCAGTTCTCCAGAACTGGTCAGAACCTGCTGAACACCACCTCTGGTGTCATGTGACAATTTGTGACTTTTTTCCCCTTCGCTAAACTGGACGTGGCTGTGGCCAGCATGTGATGTATCCAGCTCATGGAATGCGAGTTTGACAGCTGTGCTATAGAATATGGGAAATCAGATGTTGCTTTGAGCCTATTAGCTTTCTAAAGAGTTCCTCTACAGTCCCTTTTTATTATTTATTATTTTTACATAGTGGCGCTTCTTAAAAGGTAAAGGTAGAGGTTCCCCTTGCACATACGTACTAGTCGTTTCCAGCTCTAGGGGGCGGTGCTCATCTCCATTTCAAAGCCGAAGAGCCAGCACTGTCCAAAGATGGCTCCATAGTCATGTGGTCAGCATGACTAAATGCCAAAGGCGCACGGAACACTGTTACCTTCCACCAAAGGTGGTCCCTATTTTTCTACTTGCATTTTTATATGCTTTCGAACTGTTAGGTTGGCAGAAGCTGGGATAAGTAAAGGGAGCTCACTCCATGATGCGGTGCTAGGGATTCAAACCGCTAAACTCCTGACCTTTCTAATCAACAAGCTCAGCATCTTAGCCATTCCTTATTTTGTCTGAAGACAATTATGAACATTATTTTTATGATTTTATTATTTTAAGCTGGCATTGTTTATACTTCTGAATTCTCAAGAGTCAAATGATTGTGGTGGTCTAAAATTGAATACATAAACAAAACAGCAAATTGTGTCTTCCTATGAACTTTCTGTGTACCTTTTTTTAAATTACTCATAATCAGTTTTTATCTAAGTCTTTGGATTTAGTCCAGCAGAAGAATATGTAAGCGACACGGAGAAATTCTTTGCAACTATTTTGAATTTTTGCAACACTTCCTAGATTCTTTGCAAGCACTTCACTTTCTGTGTACCTTTTTTTAAATTACTCATAATCAGTTTTTATCTAAGTCTTTGGATTTAGTCCAGCAGAAGAATATGTAAGTGACACGGAGAAATTCTTTGCAACTATTTTGAATTTTGCAACACTTCCTTAGATTCTTTGCAAGCACTTCACTTAGCAGTGGTGGGATTCAAATTTTTTACTACCGGTTCTATGGGTGTGGCTTGGTGGGCATGGTGTGGCTTGGTGGGTGTGGCAAGGGGAGGATACTGCAAAATCTCAATTTCCACCCCACTCCAGGGGAAGGTTACCGCAAAATCCCATTCCCTCCCCACCCCACTAACCTGCTTTCCAGCTCCGTTCTCCTGTGCAGGGCAACAAAAGAAGACCCAGCCGATCAGCTGAGACTCAGAAGGCAGAGAATAGATGGGGGCAGGGCCAGTCAGAAGTGGTATTTACCAGTTCTCCGAACTACTCAAAATTTCTGCTACTGATTCTCCAGAACTGGTCAGAATCTACTGAATACTACCTCTGCTTCTTAGAACAAAAAAAAAAAAAAAAAATAGAACTAAAATTAATGAAATGGTTTTCATACCTTGTTAAACCATTTAGGCCAAATAATGGCATTCTGGTCAATAACAAATTTGGGTTCCTGGGAATTCCCTCTTGCAAAACTCCCAAATTTCACTCTGACAAGAGACCTGTTAGGAGAATTCAACCAGTTCACAATATCAAAGTCAGCTGCGAGCTCTTGGTTATCATCCAAATATACCCCATCCATGGAACTGTTGTAAAAATGGGGGCTTTGCAGGAAAGGATGAATCTAGCATGATAGGAAAGATAAAGTGTTGTTTTTAAAAATGAAAAGGCTTGACTCAAGTTATCGATTTTTCAAATTTAGGATTTGACATTAAAAAATTTCAAGTTTAGTTCTACTTGTGGATATCTCTGTAAAATTTTCTTGGCCAGAAGAATGAAATGATTTGTCCTGGTTTTTTTCTGTGTGGTTGCCAATGGACAGGTCTAGAGGGCACCAAGTGGAAAAGACTGGTACAGAATTGTTAGGAATAACCATAGTTACCTAACGTTGTTTGGGTAAATAATATATAAACCATGATAGCAAAGTTTAAATGTGTTTTTCACTTTAAACTCTAAATGATATAATTTGGGTGCGGTTGAGAAACTGCCATAAGAGGGAGCTAGAGAACCTGGATTGCTACTGGATTGATGGTTGATTGTTCTGCGTGTTCCCTGTTGCTGACGCCGAAGGAGGAAAGAGTTTTGAATGCTGCATATCTAATCTACTGTGAGAAGATATTTACTGGACTGATTTATGTATTGACATTGTAAGTTAACTGACCTTTTTTCTGACACTGGATTTTTTGCAATTGAACAATCTCCGGACTGAACTGACTGAACACTAGTAAATGATATTTGGACTGTTTGACCCTGCTACACTCTTAATGGAATAAACTATTCAACTAAGACAGTGTATCCGTTTTTACTGAGTGTGTAAACTAAAAAACGTTTTCTCTCATATTCGCCTGACTGCCTGACTGCTGTGCATATTCTGCTAGGGTATATCCCTAACACTGGTTATGGGCCCAGCCTGCACAGTCAGACTAACCAGGATACAACAGGCTTATATAAATTGAGAGTTAGTGTAGTTACACAATACTGTAAATCGACAGCTGTGTTTTATTAGTTTATTATAGTTTAATATCCAAAGAAAAATGGCACAAGTCAATTTACCAAGTTTGTCTCTAATATCCAAACTGGATGGAACAAACTATGTTTCATGGTCTATGAAATGCAGTCTACTTCTACGCAGAGAAGGTTTGTGGGGTATAATTCAAAACCCACCAGAAGTAGATGATTGGGATCCGGAAGATGAGAATGATGCCCAGAAAATAAATGAATATAAACTGAAAAATGAGCAAGCTCTATGTATAATAGGACTGACACTCTGTGACCACCAGCTTGTCCATATTCATGGAGAAGAAACAGCTGCTAAGTGTTGGGAGAATTTAAAGAAGATTTATGTTCGAGACAGTGTAGGAGACATATAAATCTTACACGGAGGCTGTTCAGAACACATCTTCAAAAGAATGGAGACATGTTGACTCATATAAACACTATGAAGAGGATTTTTCAGGAACTGCATGAAAAAGAACTTATCTTCACAGAACTGCATCAGGTTTATATCATTTTGTCTTCGTTAGATGAGAGCTATGACGACTATGTAACTTCACTGGAAGTACTGCCAAAAGATAATCTCACATTAACTGACATTACTGGCAGATTAATTGAAGAAGCCAGGAGAAGGCTTGAAAGGGATCAATTGAGAAGGGAACAACCACAAGAAGAGAAATTATCTTCAACAGCCTATACAATTAAAAAATGTTTTAATTGTGGAGGAAAAGGACATTTGGCTAGATTCTGCAAAAAAGGAAAACGCCAGAATGCCAAAAAGCATCAAAAAGATGAAACAATTTTTGAAATAGCCAAAATTTTCAAAATAGCAAAATTGTAAATAATAATTTATGGGTTGTAGATAGTGGAGCATCGCACTGCATAACAAAAGATAAGAAAAAATTTATTAAGATGTCAATGAGTTCACAACAGATATCGTTAGCTAATGGCTGGAAAATGAAAGCAAAAGCTGAAGGTATTGCACATTGTTCGTGTATAAAAGAAAATGTTAAAATGTTGTATGTACCACAACTTAAGTTTAATTTGCTTTCAGTTAGAGTTTTGATTAAACTAGGTTATGTAGTTACCTTTAGGGGAGAAAATTGCATAATAGAAAAGGAAGGTAAAAAAATGACTGCAACTTTAAAAGATGAATTGTATGTATTGAATGATAATCAATTAGAGGTGGCTAATACAGTGTATAATAACGTTAAGCCTCATGACGAATGCATACATTTGCTACACAGACGTTTAGGGCATATAAATTTTAAAATGCTCAAGCAAATGGTTGAACTGTCTGAAGGTATAAAACTGAAGCCTTGCAGTAAGTATTTGCACTGCAATGCTTGCAGTCAAGAAAAGAGCAAGGTAATACCAGCAAATAGAATTAATGGATTTAAAACTAAAGAGCCTCTAGAGGTCGTATTTGCTGATATTATAGGTCCTAAAAAACCTAGTATGGGAGGTGCTCGTTATATATTAAGCATAATGGATCATTACTCAAGATATGGTTTCTGTTATTTAATGAAGAGTAAAACGGAAACATATCAGAATTTCTTTAATTGGTTGAAGTTTGCTGAAAGAAAAACTAAAAGAAAACTAGTAACTCTTGTAACTGATAATGGTACGGAATTTATAAATAAGAAATTCCAAAATAGACTGAAGATGGCAGGTGTTGAACATAAAAAGTCTGCACCATATAGGGCACAACATAATTCTTTTATAGAAAGACGAGGCCAAACAATATAAGCAATGGCTCGTACTATGTTGTCAGATTCAGGATTACCTGAAACTTTGTGGGGAGAAGCAATAATGTGTGGTAATCATATATTAAATAATGTTGTTAACACAACAACAGGTGAATTACCATTCACACGGTGGCATGGTAGAAAACCTGACCTAAGCTACATGCACACATTTGGAACACCAGCATGGGTGCACATTCCTACACAACTAAGACATAAGGGGCAGCAGAGAGCTAAAAAGTTATTCTTTGTAGGTTATGAATCTAATCACAAATCATACAGATTCTGGGAAAAAGGTACATCTAGCGTTTACTGTAGTGCTAGTGCACAATTCCTTGAACATGTAGGATGGGAAAACTGGAGCAAGATTCAAGTAAGGATATAATCATTGAAACCTATAGAAGATCAAAACAATATATCAGTAAGCAAAAGAGTACAATTAAAGAAGAAGTACAGGAAGAGCACATAAAACCAGAACAGGAAAGAATAGATGAACAGGATGAGGTAGATAAACAGGAACAAGTAGTACATGAAAGTCCACCTGTAAGCCCTGTAATACCTAGGCGTTCAACACGTGAAACCAGACCACATGACAGGTACCAAGCAAGTGTAGTTGCCAAGTTAGTAAAGTTCCAACTACTGTTGAAGAACGTAGAATGTATCCTGCAAAGGATCAAGAAAATTGGCATAGAGCGATGGAGAAGGAACTAAATTCACTGAAACAAATGAAAGTTTATGAAAACGTTAAATTACCTCCAGGTAAAAAATCCATTGGCTGTAAATGGATATTTAAATTGAAAACAGGTAAATATGGAACTGTTACCCATAAGGCTAGGTTGGTAGCTCAAGGATTTAATCAAACTGCAAGTGATTATGACGAAGTATTTGCACCGAGTCTAAAAGCAACAACCTTGAGAGCAGCTTTAGTGTGGGCAGCCAAGAACTATATCATAAATCACTTAGATGTAGAAACTGCCTATCTGCATGCACCATTGCAGCACACAATATACCTAAAGAAACCTGTAGCAATTAAGACCGATAGAACAAATAATGACTGTTGGAAGCTTAAAAAGAGTCTCTATGGATTAAAACAATCTGGTTGCGAATGGAACCAATATATTGTTAAGGAGTTAACCAATATAGGGTTTAAAGCAGATTTAGCTGATTCATGTTTATTTAAGAGAGAGACTAATGGAACAGTATCATTGTTATTATTATTCATTGATGATATTGCCTTAATCACAAAAACTAATAATGAAGCTACTGAAATAATATCATTATTAGGTAAGAAAATAAAAATAAAGCAACTAGGAGAGATAAAGCAGTATCTAGGATTAACCATAAATAAAACCAAAGGTGGCTATAAGATATCTCAAGAGGATAAGATTTATCAATTACTAAAAACATACAAGATGGAACTTTGTAAGCCGGCTAAAACTCCAATGAGTCAAGAATTTAGCCACACTGATATTCAAAGTCCAAAGTTTGATAAAACTATCTATCAATTGCTAATTGGTAGTCTATCGTACATTAGTAATTGGTCAAGGCCGGATATTGTGTATAGCGTTAATCAATTGGCACAATTCAATGCTGAACCTACTGAACGACACTGGCAAGCGACAAAGCGTATCTTAAGATATCTTAAAAGGACAATGCACTATGCATTGTATTTGGAGCCAAAAGATGATCTCTGATTTTAAGTGCATATGCTGATGCAAGTTTTGCAACAGACATAAACACTAGGAAATCAACTTCAGGTACGGCTATACTGTTAGGAAAGGCACTGATTGGTTGGAGGTCAATTAGACAGCAACACATAAGTATGTCTACAATGGAAGCAGAATTTTCATGTCTATCTTTGTTGTGTACTGATTTGATTCTTTATAAACAATTGTTAATGGATATGGGAATAAATGTAAATGATTCCATTGTAGTATATGAGGACAATCAAGCAGCCATACGAATGGCTACAAATATTGCTGTGAAAACGAGAACTAAGCATACAGATCTTAGATATCTAAATGTAAGGCAATCTGTACAAAGTAATTTGATAAGACAGGAATATTGTATGTCTGAAGACAATATAGCTGATCAATTTACGAAGGCCCAAGGTTCAATCAAACACAAAGAAAGTTGTGATGATTATGGGTTAAGATTGTAAAGAGATGTATATATTTTTATGTTACCCAAAAGGGGAGTATGTTAGGAATAACCATAGTTACCTAACATTGTTTGGGTAAATAATATATAAACCATGATAGCAAAGTTTAAATGTGTTTTTCACTTTAAACTCTAGTCTAAATGATATAATTTGAGTGCGGTTGAGAAACTGCCATAAGAGGGAGCTAGAGAACCTGGATTGCTACTGGATTGATGGTTGATTGTTCTGCGTGTTCCCTGTTGCTGACGTCGAAGGAGGAAAGAGTTTTGAATGCTGCATATCTAATCTACTGTGAGAAGATATTTACTGGACTGATTTATGGATTGACATTGTAAGTTAACTGACCTTTTTTCTGACACTGGATTTTTTGCAATTGAACAATCTCCGGACTGAACTGACTGAACACTAGTAAATGATATTTGGACTGTTTGACCCTGCTACACTCTTAATGGAATAAACTATTCAACTAAGACAGTGTATCCATTTTTACTGAGTGTGTAAACTAAAAAACGCTTTCTCTCATATTCGCCTGACTGCCTGACTGCTGTGCACATTCTGCTAGGGTATATCCCTAACAAGAATACAGTATTAAAGTAATTGTCCCAATTTCAAGGAAGATGTTGAAGGGCAATAAAATACATATAGACATAGTGCCTATGTAGAAGTAGTCAGCTGAGTAAAGAACTACAGCTAAAATGGGTGATCAATTTAACTGACAAAGAATACTTAATATATACTTACTTTAAGAAAGATAACATTTTATTCCAAAAACAAAGGGTTGACACTGAACCAGTAGTAAAAAAATTTTGAATCCCACCACTGATTATAAGCTATCTATTTTCTTACCAATTTCTGTAAGTAACATTACATGTAAGTGAACGTTCTATTCAGCAGAGAGATTCTTGATGGAGAAAGAAATACCTGCCAAGGTGATAGCAGCCTTTCTAATTCAAAGATCTTTTCACCATCTTTCAGAATCCTTCTCCTTGATCTGGACATGCAGGCTTCACTTAAAGCTTGTACCAGAGCCCAAATGGTGTTATAAATGTGATAGCTATCAAGAGAAAGGGTGCCTTCAATTTCCTTCGGTGCTAGAGTTCTCAGGTGTTCTTTTTCCTTGCATTTCAACCAGTGTTTTACAGAAAAGGGATGCTTTTCAAATGAGCACATAAAAGCTTTGACAACAAAGCCAGCGATTGAAGAAAAAAGGTGATCAGGGTTTTCATAAGTTATCCTTTTTTTTGCCTGGATAACGAAAGAGAAAATGCTGACAACACATCGTAAAGTGTTGTGTCTTAAAGCCACTGTGAGATCCCACATAGCTGTGACAATCCAAATTTTTCCAGTGGTGGGTTTTATCAAAAATTGAAATACTTGGTCTATAAATTCCATCCCATAAAAATAAATACTTTGCAAAGTCGACTCTGCATAGTAAATAAATACATTGATTTGTTTCCATTGCAAGTATAACTTAGAGGGTATTTTAAATGCATTCTTATGGAACCCTGATATACTGTGTGAGAAAAGAGCACAGATATTATTTTGCAAGAGTAAAGCTGTTAGAGTTTTCAAAAACCTTTCTCCATTATCAGTTTCGGGAGCAACAAGAGCCACTGAGGTCCATCTAAAATAATGGATCACCTTAACAATTCCTATATATTGGATTCCTTCTTTTGGGAGCATTCGGTAGAAAAAAGGAAACTGGGCTTTATCATTCATATCATCGGAAACGAAAGAGTAAGAGATCTGGAGAAAATGGAAGAAATTTATAATGACTGATGAAATCAAAATTTGCATTTTCACAACTCAAAATTGTAATTGGAATATAATGTCTTCTTTTTGAAGAAGGGCATTTGGTTGTACCTATGAATTGTTTGCAGAGAAAACATAACTATACAGTATATTAAAAATTAAATTACTCGTTTGGACATTTCAAATTTTAATTAAGTTACACTCTTTATCAAATGGATTTCTGCAATAGATTTTGTTCTGATGAAACACCAGCTTCAAGTGAAAAGAATATATCTGCTGAACAAAACTCCACATTGGTAACAGGAATGGAATCCAGCCATTAAAACACCCTGCTAGCTCAATTCAGTTGCCTAGACTCCACTCCACAAGAGATTATGGGGTCATTAAAAGAAGATGATGATGATTCTAAAATGTTTTTTCTCCTTCCCAGTATATCCTATAGCCTACTGGTCTCTTGTCCTTTTTATTTATTAAATGCATTTATAAAGAGTCCCAATTTATATGCATTTTCTCTAGGTGGCATATAACGTTAAAAATTCACAGTTAACCACAATTCTTAAACCAGACAGGATGCTCGGAGGGTCTAACATCATCATTCCTTATTCCTCATCTGTCCTCCACAAAAATATGCCCAATATTTGTTCAGCAATCTAGCCATAGTGAAATTTATTTTAATTTATATTTTAAATAGATACCCTTGTATAATGTGCTTTGCATGAATAAATTCCATAAATTTGCAAGACAACACTCATCAACAGCTGAGTTTAAGGTGTTTCAAAAACAATTTGAGCTTCTATTATATTCTTTCATTTTTCTCAAATGATTTTTTTTGCACTTTTGCATTTTTTAAAATTTCTTTTAAATACAAATGAACAATGAAGGACATGTTTCTGCCTTTAGAGAAGAAACCTGCATAAAATCACGCACCACACTCTTTAAAAATACTATATCTCTATTCCATCATTTAATATTTCCTATTTTGGGATGTTTTTGGTAAATTCCAGAATGGAAATGTACCAAGTACTAGAAGTAGCAAGTTTGTGTTCTTACCTGTGGGATTTTGTAGATGCTCAGCATGGTTGCAATATGGTAGGAGAGGTCAGAATCAGTGCCTTCAAGGAGGGACAGCAGATTTTTCTGTCTTCCACATTTGTAGTTTGGAACATTTGCCAATGTTCCAGCAGAAAGTAGGTCTAACAAGGCTTCAGCATTAATTTCTGCATTGAACTTACTATCATGGACAGTGTAACCCAGAGTGATGTTGGGTAGGATCAGGTGGTTTTGGTTGATCTCACGGATGGCAAACAAGAAGGACAAGAGGTACCAGTTATCCCGTTTAAATTTCCTACATAAATGAATGGTGTATCCTATCACTATCCAAACTTAATGTCAATGTCATATTTATTTCTTGCTTCTTTGACTTAAATGGAAATAAGTAAAGTTCTGAATTCGGGAAGATAAATAGTAGGTAATATACAACATCTGAAAAAAGGAACCACTGAGAAGATTGATTAAATGATCAAGAGGATAGATAGATAGATAGATAGATAGATAGATAGATAGATAGATAGATAGATAGATAGATAGATAATGACAGATAGATAAATAGATGATAGATAGATGATAAATAGATGATAGATAGATAGATGATAGATAGATGATAAATAGATGATAGATAGATGATAGATAGATGATAGATTGATGATAAATAGATAGATAGATGATAGATAGATGATAGATAGATAGATAGATATAGATAGATAGATAGATAGATAGATAGATAGATAGATAGATAGATAGATAGATAGATAGATATAGATAGATAGATAGATGATAAATAATAGATAGATAGATGATAGATAGATAGATGATAGATAGATAGATAGATAGATAGATGATAGATAGATAGATATAGATTTTACATTCCATGTTTCTAGACCATTCATCTCCCTCAAGAGCGTACTCTTGTACTTGGATTTCTTGTACTTAATTTTGGCATATTCAACTTCTAAATTAAAAACTAAACAATGGAAGAAATATTCTGTGTACAGTACTGCATGTGACACATAAGAGAAGGGAAAGGGGAATTCAGTTTTACTGCTATTCTAGAATTCATAATTTTTTGCTGACTTTTCATATATTGGAAAGTTCTTCCTGTGCAATCTGTTGCTTTTAATCTGATCTGCAACCGAACCCTATATGTCCAGCATATTATATTATCCATCAGTTCAACTTTTTCATGTTTATTCACTTTATTCACATTAACTATTGTTTTCTTCATATATACAAATGTATGTCAGGTCAATACAGTTGCAAACAGGTTATATAATAATATGTTTTTGTTTTTGGTCTTTCACTTTTTAATGTTTTTGTCCAGTTTTGTTTTGTTTTTTGTTTATTTTTTTTTCCTTTGGATTCTGCATTTTAATCCTTTGAATAATAAAAAATTATAGGAAAGAAAAGAAAAACCAAATGCACAGGTATAGAATAGGTGGCACTTTGCTCAATCGTAGGAAATATGAAAGGGATCTAGGAGTCCTAGCGGGCAACCACTTAAATATGAGCCAGCAGCCAAAAAAATCCAATGCAGTCCTAGGCTGCATCAACAGGGGGATAGTATCAAGTTCACATGAAGTGTAAGTAGCACATTATAATGCCTTGGTAAGACTGCACCTGGAATACTTCATCCAGTTTTGGTCACCACAATATAAAAAAAGATGTTGAGACTCTAGAAAGAGTACAAAAAACAGCAACATAGATGATTAGAGGACTGGAGGCTAAAACAGATGAAGAATAATTGCAAGGACTTGGTTGCAGGAACTGGGTATACCTAGATAAGGACTAGGGGTGACATGATATCAGTCTTCCAATAGTTAAGGCACTATCACAAAGAAGAGGAGGGTCAATCTATTCTCAATGGAAACTTAATAAATTTCCTGACTGTTAGAACAATTAATCAGTGGAAGGGCTTGCCACCAGAAGTTGTGGACGTTCCATCACTGGAGGTTTTTAAGAAGAAATTGGACAGCCATTTGTCTGGAATGAAAGAAGGTTTCCTGCTGGAACATGGGGTTGGGTAAGAAGACCTCCAAGGTCCCTTCCAATTCTGTTTATTCTGTTAAGACAATGAAGTGAAGGATAGCTTCTGCCTTTAGGGTCAACCTTCAATACTAAAGGAACAAGCAGTCAAGAAATATGTGCCACAGACTAGCACTTGGTAAAGTAGTTCTGAAGGCTTTGGAAAAGACTTTCAAATGCTGCAATGAGTCTATACCTATAAAAATCAGAATCACCCAAGACTGTTGAGGTAATTCCCAGTTAGGAGAATGAGCGCACACAGGGAGACGTAGTGAGAGTAGTGAAGAATAACACACAACTAGCACACAGATACACTGTATAGTAAAATGTAGGTTTTTACTTCCAATAAATGTTTAAGCAAAGTCCATACAAGCAGTCCAAGTCATTCACAGTTAAAGCAGTCAGTTTTCAGTCCAGGGATAATCCAATAACAAAGTCCAGTATCAAAAACAGTTCAGTAACAGATTTTCATCAAATCCAAGAATAACAGTCAATAGGGAAAAATGGAGGAACACACTCTCAGCAACAACAGAACAGAACTAAACAACCCAGGTTTCTGGCTCCATCTTATGGCCGTTTGAAGAACCATACCCAATTACACTTTTAGCATTCTCTTAAAGAGACAGTATTAAAATGTCTATCCTGGTTTATATATTTTCCAACCCAACTAACTGTTAGGTGACTTACATTCCTAACAAAGACAAGTCATTCCACTTTGTGGAAGTGAAAAATGAAGAAGCAAAGTAAGAAAAATATCGACACTTCTGAAGTCTCTTCTTGAAAGTTGGAGAAGACTCTTGACAATACCATGTACAGTTAATAAAAACTATTGATCATCAAACAAATCAACTCCTGCTCACATTAAGGTACAAGTGACCAGATTCAAATTATCCTGCTTTGGACACATTATGTGAAGACCCAAATCTCTGAAGAAGGCTAGAATGCTGGGAAAGGTGGAAGGAAAGAGGACAGTCAGCAGCAAAGTGGATGAACTCAGTTACAATAGTGATGACCAGAGGTGATATTCAACAGGTTCTAACCAGTTCTGGAGAACTGGTAGCAGGAATTTTGAGTAGTTCGGAGAACTGGCAAATACCACCTCTAACTGGCCTTGACCCCATCTATTCTCTGCCTCCTGAGTCCCAGTTGATTGGCTGGGTCTTCTTTTGTTGCCCTGGAGAATGGAGCTGGAAAGCAAGTTAGTGGGGTGGGGAGGGAATAGGGATTTTACAGTATCCTTCCCCTGCAGTGGGGTAGGAACGGAGATTTTACAGTTGTCAGCATTCCAGAAAAACTCGACTCCAACAGATAACTCTGAACTAGGCATGTTCTCAAAGTTTTATTAGAGGAGTAAACTGGCACATCTGGGAAATCCCAAATCTGAAATTTCCTCTTTTCCCTCCAATAAGTAAAATATTACAAATCCATCCCCTGCCACCATCATTCCATCACATGACCAATCACCATCCATCCCAACTTGAGATGTCCTCTCAACCACTCCTCAGCCAGGTGCAGAAATATCATGACCTTGAGTTAGAAGAAGAATGCTGTTATGTCTAACCACATGCGCTCCATGAAATTCCCCCATCTCATCTTCCCAGGCTCAAGAATGTGGCAGTGTGGAAGCTTCTGGTGCTAATATGGCTTCCAAAGCTGACAACAGTATCCATCTCCTGCCATGCTGACCAAGCCATGCCACACCCACCAAGCCATGCCCATAGAACCGGTAGTAAAAGATTTTGAATCCCACCACTGCTTTGGACAGACCCGAATCTCTGGAGAAGGCTAAAATGCTGGGAAAGGTGGAAGGAAGGAAAAGAAGACAGTCAGCAGCAAAATGGATGGACTCAGTTACAATACTGCACACTTGGGAGGCTTGAAAAGAACAGGAGTTGAAAATGACTTAATGGCACATAATCAATCAATCTGCATCGACTAACAAAAGCAAATTGGCCTCAGTGGAATCTTTGCCATGACCACCAAATTCCATTGTCCGGGGTTTCTCCTCTTTTGATCTACTTCTCTGGCTAAAAATGGCATATTAAATAGAAACTGTAGGTGCTTCTGGGTCCTTTGCTACCCTGCTTTGCCTTGAAGACTCTTTTGCCTTATCAGCTTCAGAGAGATGGAGAAGAATTCATCTAAGGAGTTTTTGGGACAATTAATATATGCTGTGATTGGTGCGTTGTGACATTTGTCAAGGAGATTGCAGAAAAAGAAAAGGCACTTGGTGTCTTTTCAAGACTTAAAATGGACACCTAATGTCAAAAACGGTCATCAAAAAAAGCACAGCAAAGAATGTACTTTCTGCACCAACTCAGGAAGCTCAAACTGCCCAAGGAGCTGCTGATCCAGTTCTACAGAGGAATGATTGAGTCTGTCATCTGCACTTCTATAAGTGTCTGGTTTGGTTCTCCAACCCAACAGGACAGACACAGACTTCAGAGGATAATTGGGACTGCAGAAAAAACAATTACTACCAACCTGCCTTCCATTGAGGACCTGTATACTGCACGAGTCAAAAAGAGGGCTGTAAAAATATTTACAGACTTCTCGCATCCTGGATATAAACAGTTTCAACTCCTACCCTCAAAACGGCGCTATAGAGCACTGCACACCAGAACAACTAGACACAAGGACAATTTTTTCCTGAACACCATCACTCTGCTAAACAAATAATTCCCTCAACATGTAAACTATTTACTAAGACTGTATTCCTATTCTTCTTATCCTTCCTATTACTTATCTACTCCCACTTATGACTATAACCTTGTTGTTTGTATCTTTATGATTCATATTGCTTTATTTAGTTTCCTAGTATGATTTGATTGCATATTTAGTATCCTATGACTATCACTAAATATTGCAAGATGATTCTTGATGAATGTATTTTTATATACACTGAGAGCTTATGCACCAAAGACAAATTCCTTATGTGTCCAATCACACTTGGCCAATAAAAAAATTCTAATTCTAAAAAGGAATTTCTTCATCTGAAGTTTCTGAAAAAGCAGGTCATGCATTTGGTTTGATTATAGTGTTGATGGATCCCCCAAGACTTTCAAATCCCCAGCAGCTATTTAGGAGGGACTGGATAATGAGAACATCCCATTGTAAAAAACAATAAGATAAAGAAGATCAGCAGCAAATGAAGGAGCAGCAACTCCATCTGCCAAAATTACAGATTACAGTATACCAGAGTTGGAAGGGATCCTGTAGTTCATCTATTCCAACCCCCACCCAAGCAGGAGACCCTACCCCATTTCTGACAGTCTCTTCTTGAAAGCCTTCAGTGATGAAGCTCCCACAACTTCCGAAGGCAAGCTATTCCATTAGTTGATTGTTCTCACTGTCAGAAAAATTCTCCTTATTTCTAGGTTGAATCTCTCCTTGTTCAGTTTCCATCCATTATTAATTGTCTGGCCTTCAGGTGCCTTAGAAAATAGCTTGGCCCCCTCCTCTCTGTGGCAGCCCCTCAAATATTGGAAGACTGCTATCGGGTTTCCCCTGGTCCTTCTCTTCGCTAGACTAGCCAAGCCCAGTTCCTGTAACTGTTCTTTATATGTTTTAACCTCCAGTCCCCTAATCATCCTGGTTGCTCTTTTCTGCGCTTTTTCTAGAGCCTCAACATCATTTTTATAGTGTGGTGACCAAAACTGGATGCAGTACTCTAGGTGTGGTCTTACTTTACAGAGCGGTATTAGTACCTCACTGATCTTGATTGTATCCCTCTGTTAATGCAATTTAGGATTGCATTGGGTTTTTTTTTTTTTTTTTGACTGCCACTGCACAGTGCTGGCTCATATTTAGATAGTTGTCCACTAAGACTCTTTCTCACCCTCTCAGTCTATTTGTGTACTTTTGGTTTATCTTGCCTAAGTGTAAGACTTTACTTTTCCCCACATTGAATTTCATTTTGTTTCATTTTCAAATTGACTCACCAGAGAAAAACTTGACTGGAGGGACTTGCACTGAAGCTGTAAAGGGCACGTATAGCTTTGCTTGCAGAGATGACCCCACCAATGAGATAATCCCCTGGCTTGAAATGATAGCTCCAGACTGCTGAATTTCGCAATGACGTTAAGGAGCATTTTACCTCCAGCATCTTACAGGTTATCTGGGAAAGCAGGAGCAGAATAAGGAGAAGATTCCCTCTTTGCATTTTTAACCACTTTACTTGTCCCAAGCAATGAGGAATGGGATTGGAAGCAGTGTGAACCAGGAGAAGATTTATCCCTGAAAGGGATCTTATGGAAGATGTTCTTCTCATGGTCATGCCTTGAACTTCAGTTCTCACTGGAGCACTTAGAGTACTGTAATTTCAGATGCAGGGCCAGCCAAGATGTCTTCCCAACTCCTCTCTGCTCTGATATTTATGTCAAAGGCAGTTGTAGGAAAAGTCCCTGGAGATTCATTAAGAAGACAATGCAAAAAATAATAAATAAATCAATAAAAACTTATGATAAAAAATAAAAAAAAACTTATTAAATAAATAAATAAAATAAAAACTTATAAAACCATTAAAAAATAAAACAAAAACTTATAAAAAATAAAATTAAAACTTATTATAAAAAAACAAAAACTTATAAAACCATTAAAAATAAATAAAATAAAAACTTATTTTTAAAAATAAAAACATTAAAAAATAAAAACTTATGAAAATAAATAAAATAAAAACTTATAAAATAAAATAAAAAATATAAAAGAAACAAAAACTTATATATATAAAAAGAAGACAATGCAAATTACCATATTGAACATTTTAACTCAAGAAAGAGTGCAGAAAAGAGCAACCAGGATGATTAGGGGACTGGAGACTAAAACATATGAAGAACAGTTACAGGAACTGGGCTTGGCTAGTCTAGTAAAGAGAAGGACCAGGGGAGACATGATAGTAGTCTTCCAATATTTTATGGCTGCCACAGAGAGGAAGGGGTCAATCTATTTTCTAAAGGGCCTGAAGGCCAGGCAAGGAATAATGGATGGAAATGACCAAGGAGAGAAGCAACTTAGAACTAAGGAGAAATTTCCTAACAGTTAGAACATTTAATCTATGGAGCAACTTGCCTCCAGAAGTTGTGAATGCTCCAACACTGAAAGTTTTCAAAAAGATGTTGGATAACCATTTGTCTGAAGTGGTGTAGGGTTTCCTGCCTAGGCAGGGGGTTTGACTAGAAGACCTCCAAGGTCCCTTCCAACTCTGTTATTCTATTCTATTCTAACTGTGTGACACCCCATATTTGCTCTGGGAAGCGAAGAAAACATGTTTTTCAAAGGTGCTGGCGGCTGCTCGCTTATTATTTCTGAAGGGAGAGATTTTAGCTAGCTTTTCACCACAGAGGAGTCTGATATAATGGAGGAAAGTAGCCTTTCAGGAAACCTGACCACGTAGATCTGAACGGCTTGGATAAGAACAGATAAATATTTATTTTATTATATTTATGAACTTTTTAGAACATCCTGTAGCTGAAGCTCTCTGGGCAGTTTACAATTAAAACACAATTTTAAAAGTTAGGTAAAAGCACGTATTAGGAAAATCAGTTTGGTGTAGTGGTGATCAGGCTGACTCCTTGCTGGTCCCTTCATTTGACCTAAACTGATTTAAGCTTATTTGATGTGCCTTTTTTTCTCTTTGCATTGTTATATACTTATATTATGTTTTTATTATGTAAGGGATACATTATGTATTGTGGTGACAGAAACATACAATTGTTGTTAGTTGTGAAGCCATGTCCGACCCTATGGACAATGTCCCTCTAGGCCTTCCTTTCCTCTACCATCCTCCGGAGTCCATTTAAGCTCATTCCGACTGCTTCAGTGACTCCATCCAGCCACCTCATTCTCTGCTGTCCCCTTCCTTTTCTTTTCCCCTCAATCTTTCCCAGCATTAGGCTCTTCTCCAGTGAGTCCTTCCTTCTCATCAGGTGGCCAAAGTATTTGAAAACATAAAACAGAAAGCTCAAAAAGAAAGAGAAAATCTTGTGAAATAGTGCAGTTTAAAAGCTGAAAGAGATTCTGGAATAAACCCATGAAAATTATCCTCAGAATGGTAGTATTTTTAGGAGCTACCCATAATGGAATTGTCAAAATAGCTGACAAAACTAAAATTGTTTGATCACATAGCATTTATTTTACAAAAGCAGCTTTGTTTCGAATCATATATACATATTACAATGGATATAAAGCTTGATTTGACTCTGCATTGCTAGCTTTTGGTGAATATGCTTCAGAAGAGACAATAGTACTACTAATAATATGACAATAGCCATAAAAAAGTAAAACTATCCTAAACAGATAGAAAATACCTCCCAATAAAGTAGAGATTGTGCCTCTAATATTAAAGAATTTTCTAGAACAGCATTTGCCAGTCTTGCCAAAAGTATAGACTTCCGAAAATTCCCATCTGACATCATCATTGTTACAATCTGCAGAAATTGAAGTCCACATAACTTTAAAGTCTGACACAAATATTTTAGAGATAGGAGAGGATGTATGTAAACTTATGATGTGGAGAGGAAAAAATGCATAAATGAATGGTTTATGTTTTCATTATTAGCTGTTCCTTCACATTCAGATCTGGTCTGATTAAAATAATGTAGCACTTGGGCATGAAGATGCAGCCCAGCAGGCCAGCACTGGAGGCCAAGATGGAGAAGATCTGCACAGCCACCATGTATTTCCCTTTGGTGCTCAGGTAGGTGGGTACAAAGGACACCCAGACACTGCAGAAGACCAGCATGCTGAAGGTGATCAGTTTGGCTTCGTTGAAGGTCCCTGGGAGGTTCCTGGCCAGGAAAGCCACCATGAAACAGATGGTGGCCAGGAGGCCCATGTAACCAAGAGCAACATAAAACATGGCAAGGGAGCCTTCGTTGCACTGCAGGACAATCTCTCCTGACTGGGAGTGCATATCAGAATCAGGAAAGGGAGGAGAGACCACCAGCCAGATGCTGCAGATGACTGCCTGAATACTGGAAGAACAAAGGATGATGGAGTTAATCAAACTCCTTCCCAGCCATTTTCTCACTCTGTTTCCTGGCTTTGTAGCCAGGAAGGCCAGCACCACCATGATTGTTTTGGCCAAGACAGAAGAAACAGCAACTGAGAAAATGATGCTGAAGGCTGTTTGTTGGAAAAGGCAGGTGACTCTCCTTGGGCATCCAATGAAAAGGAAGGTTGTTAAGAAAGAAAGCAGGAGTGAGATGAGAAGAATGAAGGAAAGGTTCCGATTATTGGCTTTGACAATGGGAGTGTCTGTGTATATAATGAAGATTGTTAACACTAAGGCAGTAATTAAAGACAAGGAGACTGCAAGTGAAACCACAATGATTCCCAAATCTTCTTGATAGGAGAGAAAGGTTATTTCTTTAGGGACACATTGATCTTGCTCCTTATTTGGATGCTGATCTTCTGGACATTTGGTGCAATAATCTGCATCTAAAGAGAGGGACATTTTTACTGTTTTCTGTTTTATTTTTTTTTCCTACCAGTAACAAGAAAACCTTATAGGGTAACTGCCTAAGTAGAATAAAAAGAATAATCAAATTATTATACAGTTTGGAATAATTGGTACCAATGAATAGACAGCAAAATGTGAAAGATATAGGTTAAAAAGAGAAAAAATATTTTGATCAATGAGAATTTGTTGAAATGGATGGACATTTGGAAAGTGTAACTACTGCTAAGATTTTGTAAAATGATGGTGAAATGTATCAACATACTTTTATTTTTTGTTTTCTGAGGTTCTCGCGGGTATTTGTATGTGGATCTTTGGTTATTCGGGTTTTCTCCCGCGTAAGATTGGAAGTATCTAGGCAACGTTTCGATGAAGTCTCATTCATCATCTTCAGGCTTCTGTCTTCAGCTCTGTGCTTCTCAGAGTGATGTGAGCTTGCAGCTGCTTCTTCCTTTTAACTGCTAGTGGGGGTGTGACTTGATTGGGTGGGGGCTTGGCTGTGTTCTGATTGGGTGGGGGTGTGTTCTCATTGGTTGGGGGTTTGGCTGTGTTCTGATTGGTTGGGGGTTGGCCATGTTCTGATTGGCTGGAGGCATGTTCTGTTCAGGTGGGGGCTTGGTTGTGCTCAGGTTGGTCTTAGTTACTGGGGGATTTGAGCTGGTGAGCTGTGATCTTGCTGTTTGGCTTCGAGTTCGTGGTCGTGCTGCATCTTCATGGTGGGGGTCAGTTCGCTTCATGTATGGCTCAGAGGGGTTTGAAGTGGGTAGTGATGCAGCTGCAGTGCGGCTTCTGGTCTGTGGTCGTGTCTCATCTTCTGTGTGGGTGTGAGTCTGCTTTTAACGTGGAAGTGTGGTGGTGGCATCTTGTGTGGCCCTCGTGGGTGTGGGTCTGGTGTCATTCATCATGTTAGGTACTCGTCTGTTCATGAGGGCAAGTTTCCAAATGGCTGGTAAGCGGGAGGTGTCATCTCTTTTATTCATGCTGTGTGGGCGTTTTTCTATCTCTATGGCTTCTCTGATTATTCTGTTGCCAAAACCGAACACTTCAACAACAGAATAATCAGAGAAGCTACCAGTTCTCTGCCCAGTTTCTGGGTGGGTATGGCCATGGTAGGCATGGCCTAATTGGCCTCCTGCACCATGGGGGGGAGGTATTTTTGTCCTCCCCAGGCTCCAGAGGCTTTCCTCGAGCCTCCAAGAGAGCAAAAACATCCTCCCCCAGGGTCCGAAGGCACTCCGGAGGTCAGAAACAGGCCCGTTTCCAGCCTTCTGGAACTTCTGGGAGGCCCATTTTTGACCCTCCCTGAGCCTCAGCGTGGGCCCTGTACCGATCTGACATCGAAAGTAGGCTGCGTGGGGACTCCTGGGAGGGACAGGTTGGGGTGGGCAGGGCCAGCCAAAGATGGGATTTACCTGTTTGCCAAACCAGTAATTAAAAATGATAAAATTAGATACTGGTTCATCCAAACCGGGGAGAACCGGTAGCAGCCCATCCCTGGTATGAACCGAGGTTAACGAGGGATTGTCCTTTTCCCAGTTGCTTATCACCTGTTTCATGAACAGAACAACCAAAAGTACAACAAAATGGCAAAACATTTACAGAAACTATTCATTTATTGTCATATTTCTTCAGTGCCCATCTCCCTCAGAGGGAGACTTTTGCTGCTGATTGTTTTTCCACCCACCTTCCTGACTGGAGAAGGTGCCTTCTGCACAGGAAATACAGTCGTAACAGCAAATGGGCTTCCCTTCCTGACCCACTTTGAAAAATCCAGATTGACAACTTTCCACACACCTGGAAGGAGGCAGACTCTAAGTAGAAGGAGAAAAATAATAGGGGGCACATAATGGAATACAGCTGAAGGATGACATGTTGAATAAAGGAATAGTAAGGCCGAATCAGCAAGGCCCCTGATGGGAAGTTTACAGTTAGGCCAAATATGTTTAACTTTAAAACAGCAAATTTGGGAACATTCCTATGACTAATCTCAGTTAGAGCAGTTATAGCAATGTTTCAGTTGAACAACTTGCCTCCAGAAGTTGGGAATGCTCCAACACTGGTTTTTAAAAAGATGTTGGATAACCATTTGTCTGAAGTGGTGTAGGGTTTCCTGCCTAGGCAGGGGGTTGGACTAGAAGACCTCCAAGATCCCTTCCAACTCTGCTATTCTATTATGTTCTGTTCTGTTCTATTCCTTATCAGGTTATTGTATAATGTATGTATTCAGTTTATTAAACTGAGAAGTGAATCATAACAGTTTAAAATACCCCCCAAAAAACAATTCTTCCTACAAAACTGTGTGTCAACCCTGAACCTGACCTGGGTGAAGCCATTTTGGAGATTTAGGGTTGCCACAATGGAGCGAGGGATAGGGAGGGGTGGAAGGAGAGATAGCTGGGCTTGTGTAGTCAAAATAAAATACTTTCTCAAGACTTTCTTTTGGGAACCAAGGACATTATCACACCTAGCCGAGGGAAGAAGGAGTTATGTCACCAGACCAGCAGACACTGCAGTGATTGGCAGAGGTAGTATTCAGCATGTTCTGACCAGTTCTGGAGAACCGGTAGTGGAAATTTTGAGTAGTTCAGAGAACTGGCAAATACCACCTCTGACTGGCCAGGCCCCCATCCATTCTCTGTCTTCCAAGTCCCAGCTGATCGACTGGGTCTTCTTTTGTTGTGCTGCACAGGAGAACGGAGCTGGAAAGCAGTTTTGTGCGGTTGGGAGGGAATGGAGATATTACAATATCCTTCCCCTTCCACACCACCAAGACATGCCCACAGAACCGGTAGTAAAAAAAAATTGAATCCTACCACTGGTGATTGGGCCACGTGACTGATTGTTTGGAATTCACAGAAAAACTTTTACTTTTATTTAGGTGAAAATCAAGGGGCTCTTCAGAGTTGGTTTTCACCAGATATCTGCCAATTGATATTTCCAATAAAGCTATTCTTTAAGGAATCTACCTGCATCAAAGATCTTGCTTGCAATGGTTCCATTATTGGAACCCTGACATCCTGTCTTTTCTATTTGTTATAGGTTTTATTTTGTAGGAATCTGGGGACTGCTAGCTCCCCAATCTAATGTGTAAAGCTGGCAATTTGGAGTTATATATTTTTTTTTAAAAAAATAGTGTTTCATGCAGGAATCTATGCCCCAGTACTTATACTAGTAGCATATGTTACATACAAACTTTAGGGAGAGATTCTCTCCAGTCTCAGTGAGGTTCCCACAGATCAGGGGTGAGATGCAAATATTTTTAGTATTGGCTCAGTGGGTGTGGCTAGGTGGGCGTGGCTTCTTTTTTTGCAGCACCCACCCACTCACTCCCCTGCACTCCCTTTTTTTTAACCTCCTAGGCCTCAGGGAAGCATCCTGAATGATCAGCTGTGCCGGGATCCCCCTTGCTCTCTTACTGGTTTGCTCAAGAGGCTTCCCTGAGGCCCAGGAGGCAAAAAACGGAGTGGGGGAAGGGAGTACAGCACACACACATTGTGAACTCCTCTTTGCCTCCTAGGCCTAAGGGAAGCCTCCTGGGCAAACCAGTAAGACAGCAAGGGGGATCCTGCCACAGCTGATCATCAGAACAGCTGATCGTTGGGAGGAAAAAAGAAAGAAATACCAGTTTGGCCGAACCGGTAGCTGTTTTTTTTACTACCGGTTCACCCGAACCATGTTAAACCGGTAGAATACCACCACTGCCACATTTACTGGTAAATGAGGCGCACAGAGAATATGTTGTACTTATTAGTACTGCTGATTAAAAAGAAAAAGAAATATGGCGAATGAATTAGTTTTTCCCCACCTTGTTAAGGCACTGAGGCCATACAGTGGTATCTAGGTCAATGACAAATTTGGATTCCTGGGATTTCTCTCTTGCAAAACTTCCAAATTTCACTCGAAGAAGAGATCTGTTTGGAAATTCTGCGTAGTTCACAATGTCAAATTCAGCTGCCAGCTCTCCGTTCTTGTCCAGATACACCCCATCCATGGTATTGTTGTAAAACTGGGTATTCTGCAGGAAATGATGAATCTGGCATGGTAAGGATGACATCATCAATAAGAAAAACTTCAGCCTTTTATAGAAGAATCATTTGATTTCAATTACAACCTTCTCAAGCTTGTGTTTTCGGGTTCACTAGATCAGGGGTGTCAAACTTGCAGCCCGGAAGCCAGATGCATCACACACTGGTCATGCCAACATCTGGTTTAGCAAAGGGGGGAAAGTTGCGATATGTCAACTGATGATGCCTTGATGACGCGAATTTGACACCCCTCCGCTAGATGAAGTAAGACCCTGAAGTCATTTTTTTTTTCATTTCTTCTTTTATTGAAGCAACCTTCAATTTCTGGTCATTTTATGGACATATCAATGGAACTTTCTCGGCAAGAACATTGGAATCATTTGCTCTTGTTTTGATCAGATATGCTTTGCACCTCCCCAGTCCAGTCTGCAACCCTGGGTTTTTCTGTGAATCTTCCACCCAAGGACTCGTCAAGCCCAATTCTTCATTGTTTTCTAGCTCAGACAAGTTCTACCAAATAAAATCACCTTCTCAGCCCTGATTTTATGTCTGAGTTCCTGTGAACCATCTTCATTTTTGGAAAGAATTTGATATGATAAATATTATTTATCATAAAGCAATGCATTTATTTCAACAGCCTGGCTCTTATTCATTATCTTAAGGATTTTATACATAGCATCCCCAACAGACATGTTATTCAGCCGGTTAAGACTGGTTCTGCAGAACCGGTAGGAGAAATTTTGACCAGTTTGGAGAACCAGCAAATACCACCTCTGACTGGCCCCAGCCTCCCATCGTTACCTTTCCTATATTTCCTTGATTTTTAGCTCAGTGTCAGCTTTAGAAGCTATATTAGAATCTCCTACTTCCTCACTGCTACATTCTTGAGCCTGGGAAAGTGGGAGGTGGGATGTTCTTGGAGTGTATGTGGTTAGACATAATAGCATTCTTTTTCTATGTCAAGGTCATCATATTCTGCACCTGGATGAGGGTATGTTTTCTGACCCAAACCTCGTTAAAATCAAATAAATACAAAGTATATATAAATGCATCTCTTAAGTATATATAAATGAGAGTAATTAAAACTAATTGTTCCAGAAAAGAGCAAGCTCTTTCAAGGTTGTGAAAGGCTGCCAAGAACACAAGATTAATTGCAGAGAAAAATCCAAAACCAAAAGTCTCCAAAAAGAAACCAGAATAGACAGGACTTCTACAAGAACTTGGAGTTGAAATAACTTCTTTGCTTCCTGCAAAGAACCCACCCCTGAGGGATGGCTTTTATCCCTTATGGGAGGGGCCATCACCTTGCAGCCTTACTCCAGAGTCGCCCACGCTGCTGCAGCTGCTCTTTCCTTCAAGCAGCCCTGTGTGCATGCGCACTGGGCACAGGCTCCTTGGGGACCTCTTCATCACTGCTACCAGACTCCACAAGCTCCGAATGCAGCACCCCACTCTCTCATAGTCTTGGCCCCATCCCTGCATCACATGCAGGCCCCTCACCTGAGTTCTCGCTCTCAGAGACCTCAGCCATCCACACCTGCTGCCAGCAAACCACAACAGCATGTCTCAAGTTGGCACAGATGGTGATTGGGGCATGTGATGTGGTGATGGGTGCAGGGGGATGGATTTGTAGTTTTTACTTATTGCAAGGAAGCCTGGAACTTTCAGTTTCAGGATTCCACAGATGTGCCAGTTTACTATCCAATTAAAACTTTTGAGAAGATGTCTGTCTCGGAGTTATTTGTTGCAGTGGAGGTTTTCTGGAATGCTGACACTCAGCTCATTTGCGTGGCAGAGTGGATTGCTGCACCTCAGCTGAGCTAAAAAGCAGCTCACCAGCATTGACACAGGTCGGTATTTTACCCTGTGTGTGTGCATGAAGCATAGAACCAGTAGGAAACAATTTGGAAACTGATCCCCTACTCAGATTCTTCCCCATTACAACTATCATTTTGGGTCTCTACAAAACTAGCCCAACAGTCAAGAAGCAACAATTCCCAAATCAAAGATGTTAGTGATAGCTAGAAGCAACCATTAGGAATACTTTTCTGTCCATTGTTGGAAAAGATGGCCTTTAAGATTTTTATTAAAATATGTGGTGTCAATAAAGAGAGAAAAGGTTTCCCTTAAGGAGCTCATTTGCAGAACAGAAATTCTTGAATACAAAAGCAACAGTCTCTTCCCAAATTGGGCCCTTTCCATGACATATCAGTTTCAATTGCAACCAATTTAATATGCAAAGCTGGTAATTGGAATAAATACCTCTTGAGAAAACTCTGGTGTCCACCCACAAATATGCCATACCGTATTTACTTTACAATTATCAACTGACAGTAATAAATAGTATTATTGGTAGTATTCATGATTCTTGATTTTAGCTGAGATCTCTCTTATGGAGCAAGAAATACCTGCCAAGCTTGTAGCCTTTTCCACTTCAAGGCATTTCCACCTATCAGCCTCTCCCTGGATGAGGAGAAAGAAGCAGCATCTAAGGCCTTTGCCACAGCCCAGATGGTGTTGTAAATATGATGGCTGTGAGAAACGATGCCTTCAATCTCCTTCTGTGACAGAGTGTCCAGTTCTTCTCTCTCTTTGCATCTAACCCACTGTTTAGCAGGGAAGTGTTGCTTTTCAAATGAACATGTAAAAGCTTTCATGGCAAACTGACTCATTGAAGAGTAGGGAACTTCAGCTGTGTCGTATTTTATCCAGTTCTTCGATGGGATGGAGCAAGAGAAAATACCATCAACGTATCGGAAAGTTTTGTGTTTCAAATTCAAAGAGAGGTCCCACATAGCTGTTACCACCCAGATTTTTTTTATTTTAGGTTTTATCAAGAATTGAAATGCATCCTCAATGATATCCATCCCATAGAAATACATACTCTGCAAAGTAGATTCTGCATAGTAAATAAATACATTGACTTGTTTCCATTTGTAGTACAAAGCAGGGTTCAAATTAAATGGCTTTGTTTGCACCATTGGGATCCACTGCACAAAAACAACACAAATACTATTTTTGGCCAGTAAAGGTGTTAGAACTTTCAAGAACTTTTCTCCATTGTCAGTTTCTGGAGCAACAAGAACCACTGAAGTCCATCTGAAATACTGGATCACTTTAATGATCCCTGCATATTGGGTTCCTTCTTTTGGGAGCATCCGGTAGAAAAAGGGAAATCGGGTTTTATCATTCATATCTTCAGAAACAAAAGCATATGAGATCTGGAGAAAAATGAAGAAAGTGATAATACCAAGCAAAATCAACTTTTTTGACTTTAAATTTTAAGTAAATTTAGAGCTAGAGTTGCACAGTGGTTAGAGTGCAGTACTGCAATTTTACTTTTGCTGACTTCTGATTGCCTAGAATTTGCCAGTTCGAATCTCACTAGGCTCAAGGTTGACTCACCTTCCATCCTTCTGAGGTCAGTAAAATGAGGAACCGGATTGTTGGGGGCAATATGCTCCGTACACCGCTTAGAGAGGGCTGTAAAATCCTGTGAAGTGGTATGTAAGTCTAAGTTCTATTGCTATTGCTAAATTGTAAGTTGGGAGATAATTGTGACAGGGAACAAGACCAGTTCTATTTCTTCAAGGGAAGTCCAGTTCATGAGAAGACATTATCCCTTCTCTGGCTATTTCTAACTATGAGTTAAATCAAACTGTTTAACATATGTGACTATTCAGATGCAGAGTATAGAATACCCTAATATTATCCTACACTTCTAAAAGAGACAAAGCTTTCCAGAATTTCATTTCATTTCCCCAGTTGCCTTTCACAACACCAAGAAACACATTTCAGAATGGGAACCTGCTTACTTTTTACAGTCAACCAAGAACAGCTAATGATTTTGCCATCATATGGACCATTGATGTCCGTGAAACCAACTTAAGGTTATTATGGATCCTATCTATCCATTCCTATGGTAGTTTGATCCCAAGTATTTAATCTTAGCCAACTTTGGTCAACTCAGAACAGGTTCTGTACCCAGCATGGTGTCTACCAGGACTCATTGTTTAAGTGGGATCTTGTCTCTACCCCAAGTGTGACCATGGTTGTCACTTTGGAAGCCATATTCCACACTGCCACATAGCCTGAGAAGTTGGTAGAGGGTGATTTCAATTGAGCAATTCTTAGTAGACAAAATAAAATTATTTTCTTGGTTCAAGGTTATTAAGTGTGGCACAGCAGAGGAAAAGGACACTGAGACAGATCGTCATTGGCTCATGTGATGTGATGATGGGAGAAAAGGGGATGGATTGTAGTTTGGGACATTGTGGGAAGTCCAGGAAACTTTAGTTTCGAGATAATGTCAGCATTCCAGCAAACCTCCATTCCAATCAGTGACTCTGAGACAAGCATAATCTCAAAAGTACCTTTATTAGAATAGCACCTGGCACATCTGTGAAATCTCAAAACTAAAGTTTCCTGGACTTCCCACAATGTCCAAAACTACAATCCATCCCCTTTTCTCCCATCATCACATCACATGGGTCAATCACGATCTCTCTCAGTGTAAGATCCTTTTCCTCTGCTGCGCCACACTTAATAACCTTGAACTAAGAAAAGAATTTTATTTTGTCTACTTAGAATTACTGCATCAAATTAACCCCTGGTTATGTTTTGTTTATTATCTCTTTTAAGAGGTGAACTTTTCAAGGGGGGATGCCTGTCAGCTTTGGAAGCCATATTCCACATTGCCACATAGCCTGAGAAGTTGAGAAGGGGGTGATTTCAATTGAGTAATTCTAAGTAGACAAAATAAAATTCTTTTCTTAGTTCAAGGTTATTAAGTGGTGCTCTTTGACAAAATATCCATCACATTGAGTCCAAATGCCCATCAAGAGCTTACACCCACCCAATGTGATTTTTTTCAAGATAGGCCACCCTGTCCTTGAATGGCTGGGTGGACTGGACATTAACATTTGAACATTTGAACCACTATAAGCCCATGTATTGTCCTCATATTGCTTTCAAAGTTGGATAAGTAAGCTGTCAGCATTCCAAGAAAACTCTCCCATTCAGCAAACAAAGTCCATCTAAGTAAAAATTTATTTGAGAAGTCTTATTGGCACATCTGGGAAAACCCGAATCCAAGAGTTCCAGGTTTTCCCTTCACCAAGAGAAATTCAAAGATCCATCTCCTACACCCATCAGTTCACCACATGGTCCAATCAAATGTCATTCCAACTGGAGCCATTCCTCCAGACACTCCTCTCCAGGTGCTGGGTGACTTGTCCTTGACTTTTTAGAAAGAATGTTGTTGAATCTACTCTTCTACTCACTAAGAAATCCCCCCTCCCAAATTCCCAGGCACTAAATGTGGCAGCCTTGAAGCTTCCAAGTAAAATATGGCTTCCAAGGCTGACAGAAGCATCCTTACACCTGCACTGCTAAACATGCTTGCTAAGGAGAAAGTTCAAAGCCGTGAAGGCGAACCTACGGCACGCATGCCACAGGTGGCATGCAGAGCCATTTGTGCCAGCATGTAAACTGCAGGCAAACTGTGCATGGGTGCATCTCACAGCTGATTTTCGGTCAGTTTGAGGCCATTTTTGGCCTCCCAGAAGCTTGAGGAAAGCTTCTGCTGGCTTCTGCAGGTTTTGCAGGCCGAAAACTAGTCCCGTTTTGTAACTTCCTGTTTTCTGAAAATACCAGAACTGATGAAACACGGCTAGTTTTCAGCCTGCAAAGATTGCAGAAGCCTGCCTCAAGCCTCTGGAGGCCAAAAAAGGCCTCAAACCAGCTGAAAATAAACTGTGAGGCACAGTGCAGGTAAGCAGGTGGTGGTGTGTGTGTGTGGGGGGGATTGCATGTGCATATGTAGGGGTGTGGAGGGGCATGCATTGTCTTCTGGGTGCTGGCACATGAGCGCAAGCGTGCAAGTGCACACAGAAGTTTTGGCACAGGAGCCTAAAATGTTAACCACCATTGGTCCAGAGTATCGCAGTAAAGTATTCATAAATGACTAGAGCCAAATGGTAGTATTTTTTCTGGGTGGAAGGTTGACAGATTGGTGCTTTTAATATGCTCCCTTGGAGCCCTGATTTTACCTTTCAAAATTCATTGGCATAATAAATGAAAAATAACTTTCTGTCAGAAAACAGGAAAACTCTAAAACATCTTTTATGACACCTCTTTATATTTTTTTTGTCTGCAGTCCAGTTTAAATATTTATTACCCATCTATCAACAATATAAACCTTCAAATTTCTAGGTTCTATCATATCACAAGACCTAAAATGGACACCTAACATCAAAAACATCATCAAAAAGGCACAACAAAGAATGTACTTTCTGTATCAACTCAGAAAGGTTAGACTGCCCAAGGAGCTGCTGATCCAGTTCTATAGAGGAATTATTGAGTCTGTCATCTGCACCTCTATAACTGTCTGGTTTGGCTCTGCAACCCAACAAGACAGACACTGACTTCAGAAAGTAATTAGGACTGCAGAAAAAAACAATTACTACTAACCTGCCTTCCACTGAGGACTTGTATACTGCACGAGTCAAAAAGAGGGCTGTGAAAATATTTACAGATCCTAACATCCTGCACATAAACTGTTTCAACTCCTTCCCTCAAAACGATGTGATAGAGCACTGCACAACAGAACAACTAGACACAAGAACAGTTTTTTCCCAATCGCCATCACTCTGCTAAACAAACAATTCCCTCAACAATGTCCAACTATTTACAAAGTCTGCACTACTATTATTGTTAATCTTCTCATCACTTCTTATCACCTATCCCCTCCCACTTGTGACTGTATGACTGTAACCGTGTTGCTTGTTATCCTAACAATTTATATTGCCTGTTTCCTAGTATGATTTGATTGCTTATTGTACCCTATGACTATTATTAAGTGTTGTACCTTATGATTCTTGACTCTTGACAAATGTATCTTTTCTTTTATGTACACTGAGAGCATTTGCACCAAGACAAATTCCTTGTGTGTCCAATTACACTTGGCCAATAAAGAATTCTATTCTATTCTATTCTATTCTATTCTATTCTATTCTATTCTATTCTATTCTATTCTATTCTATTCTATTCTATTCTATTCTATTCTATCTGTTTAAATGCTTGGGAACATCCTAGGTCAAAACTGATTATCACAAATCCACAAATCTTACCTGTGGGATTTTGTAGATGCTCAGCATGGTTGCAATATGGTAGGAGAGGTCAGCATCGGTGCCTTCAAGGAGAGACAGCAGATTTTTCTGTCTTCCACATTTGTAGTTTGGAACACTTGCCAATGTTCCAGCTGAAAGTAGGTCTAACAAGACTTCAGCATTAATTTCTGCATTGAAGTTACTGTCATGGACAGTGTAACCCAAAGTAATGTTGGGTAGGATCAGAGGGTTCTGGTTGATCTCACGGAGGGCAATCAAGAAGGAGAAGAGATGCCAGTTTTCCTGTCTTCGTGTCCTGCATAAATTATATATCACATCACTGTCCAAATTCAATATCAATGTCATTCACATCTTGCTTCTTTGACTTAAATGGAGATACCTAAAGATCTTCACTCAGGAAGGTAAATAGGGCATGACAATCATGCATGAAACTGGTGGGGATGACATTAGTTATCCCAATGGCTACAATGTGACAGACAATATCTGAAAAAGGAATTGCTGAGAAGATTAATTGAATTATTTAGAATTTAGAATACAGTAGTGGTGAAAATTGCAAACATTCAATCTTGGTTTCACATTAAAACAGCTGCAGAACTAAAAGGCTTGGTTCACTCCATGGGAAGATGTTGTAAGGCCATAATTTATGCTAAAGGTTACCCAACTAAGTATTAACTGACATGGTGATAATTTTTGTATATCTCATTTTTTTCTATGGTGATAATTTTTGTATATCTCATTTTTTCTATGTTTTTCACTTTTCTTCTTTATAACTGTTATTCTAATAGCAAATCCTTCATAAAAGTCATTGCATTACATTCTTGATTAAATTATCTTTCCATTGATATATAATTTGATGGTACTAATCCAAAAAAGTGGTGTTATTAGCCAACAAACCTCAAAAATACTATTTTCCCAAAAGGTTTCAACATTTTTGGCCACTGCTGTAGAGCTGGAAGGGACATTGGTGGTTTTCTAGCTCAACCTCCTGTTCAAGCAGGAGATTTATATCATTTCAGACAAGTGGCTGTCCAGTCTCTTCTTAAAAACTTCCATTACTGAAGCACCCAAAACTTCTAAAAGCAAGCTGTTCCACTGGTTAATTGTTCTCACTGTTAGGAAATTTCTCCTTAATTCCAGGTTGCTTCTCTCTTTGATTAGTTTCTATCCATTGCTTCTTGTCCTGCCCAATGATACTTTGGAAAATAAGTTGACCCCCTCTTCCTTGTGGCAGCCCCTCCAATACTGCAATCATGTCACCCTTAGTTCTAATTTTCTCCAGACCAGCCAAATCCAAACCCTGCAACCATTCTTCATATGTTTTAGTTTTTGATCATTTTAGTTGCTTTTCTCCACAGATTTTCCAAAGTTTCAACATCTTTTTTGTAATGTGGTGACCATAGCTGGATGCAGTATTCCAGGTATGGTCTTACTAAAGTTCTATAAAGCAGTACTAAGATTTCACATGATTTTGATTCTATGCCTCTGTTTATACAATCAAAAGACTTACACTGATCTCTTCTATTTAATTTTGCCGTAGTCAAACTCCAAATTAAAAACTAAGCAATGGAAGAAATATTCTATGTCTACTACTAATTGTGGTCATTCCCAGCTGCAACTAACTTTTGAAGAAATATGGAATAATTTTGGAAGAAATATGGAATAATTTTGGAAGAAATATGGAATAAGTTTGGAAGAAATATGGAATAAGTTTGGAAGAAATATGGAATATTTATCATAGATATAGATTGCTAATTTAGATGCATTTAGATCAGTGGTGGGATTAAAAATTTTTTACTACCAGATCTGTGGGCATGGCTTGGTGGGCGTGACAGGTGAAGGAGACTGTAAAATCTCCAGTCAGAGATGGTATTTGCTGGTTTTCCGAACTACTCAAAATTTCTGCTACCAGTTCTCCAGAAACTGCTAAATGCGACCTCTGATTCAGATGTATTTAGATGTAAAATAGATGTCCAATTTGCGTCCAGTGGAAAATATGTCCCTTATTTGGAGCAAGCTCAACTGCAAAAGTCTGAAGCAGCAAATTGGCCTCAACAGAACTGTCTCCTTGCTTTGATTATCTTTTTTTTTTAAATATAGTTTATTAATTTTTACAATTAAAACCAGTCACAATACATACACAAATAAGCAAAAGAAAGAAAGAAAAAAAGAAAGAAGAAAGAAGAGGAAGAGAGGGAAAGAATTTTGAGAAAAGAAAGAAAGAAAGAGGTTACAGGATTAAAAGTATTCTTATTTTAACAGTTTGCAAGATCTTCTTTTGTTTTCATCACCTTAACTTGTGTCATATAACCACACCTGTTTTTAACTTATATCGTTACCTCGTTATTATGTATTGATACTTTTCTTTTTATGCCTTATAATATATTATTTATCTTTGGTCAATCCAATTATACCAACAATTCCAGCTATCATAGTATAGTGAAGTGTCTTTGTTTTTTAGCGCCAAAGTCAATTTATCCATTTCTGCGCATTTTGAGATTTTTTCAATAATCATTTCTTCTGATGGAATTTGATGTTGTTTCCAGTGTTGAGCGAAGGCTAATCTGGCCGCTGTTAAAATGTGTATTGTTATGTATTTGGTTTTTGGAAATTTGCTTATCAAAAATCCCTAGTAGGAAGGACTCTGGTTTGTATTCGATCTGCTCTTTGGTGATTTCTTCCAACCAAGTTTTGATTTTCTTCCAATACTTTTGGGTTTCTGCACAAGACCACCACATATGGAAAAAGGTTCCTTCTTTTTCCTACACTTCCAGCAATGCGGACTCATGTTGGGGTGCATCTTCGCTAACCTCGAAGGGGGAGATGCCATCTATAAAACATTTTATAAAGATTTTCCTTGTATGCTGCCGATTTGGTAATCTTATTGTTTCTGCCCCAAACTTTCTCCCATTCCGCTAATGTGATGCTGCGCCCTACGTTCTTACTCCAAGCAATCATATTTCCTTTTACGATTTCTTCTTCTAGTTCTGTTTCTAATAAGTAGTTATAAAATTTTGTTATGTTTTTTTATTTGATCCTAATAAAATTTTATCTAACTGTTGCAGTTTGTTATTAATTCCGAATTCTTTTTTGCCTTGTTTATATCTGCTTTGAATCTGAAGGTAAACCCATTGATCAATTTTATGTCCTTGCTCTTGAAGATCCAGCCTCGGTTTCAAATTTCCTTGTGGGTCTAATAAGTCTTTGTATTTAATCATTTTGGTAAGCTCCAAATTGTTTGGGTGAATCATTGCCTCCATTGTTGAAATCCATACTGGTACTTTTGTATAATGTTTTTCCTTATTTTCCTCCAAATTGTTAATAGTGCGTCTCTAATTAAATGTCTATGGAAATATTTTTGACTGGTTTTCCCTACGTCCCATAGAAAGGCGTGCCACCCCTTTGTAAATCATGGCCTTCTAGAAATAGTATTCTTTTATTGGTTAAATTCACCCAATCCTTCAACCAAACTAATGAGGTGGCCATATGGTATAACTCCCAGTTTGGAAATGCTAACCCTCCCCTGCTCTTCATATCCTGCATTGCTTTTACATTTATTCTGGGTTTTTCCCTTGCCAAATAAATTTCAGGGTTGTTCTATTGAGTTCTTCAAAAACTTTTTATGTAATTTAATTGGGATCGTTTGGAATAGGTACAAGAATTTAGGGAGAATGTTCATTTTAATAGTAGCAATTCGGCCTAGTAGTGAAATTTGAAGTTTCCCCACGATTCTAAATCTTTCTTTACCTGGTGTATCAGTTTATCATAATTGTTTTCTTTAAGTGTCTTACAGTGTGGGGTTAGCCAAATTCCTAAGTATTTCACTTTCTTTGTCACTTGTATATGCATTATTTCTTCTAGTTCTATTTTCTGTTTTTCTGTTAGGTTTTTGGTCATTAATTTGGTGTTTTTTTTTGTTTATTTTAAGTCCCGCTACTGCTCCAAATTTCTCTAATTCACTCATCAATTTTGGTCCCCTGTCTTTTGGTTCTTCAAGGAAGAAAATCATGTCGTCCGCAAACGCTTGCAATTTATATTCCTCTTTCTTAACTGTTAATCCCTTTATATCTGAATTCCGCCTAATTCGTGTTAATAATGTCTCTAATGCTAATATGAAGAGCAGGGGAGAGAGTGGGCAACCCTGTCTCACTCCTTTTTCTATCTTTATTGGGCGGGTGCATTCCCCATTCACTATTATATTAGCTTGCTGTGTATCATATATAGTTGTTATAATATTTTCAAATTTGGTACCCAGATTCAAATTATAAATTTTTGAATTAAAAATTGCCAATTCAAATTATCGAAAGCTTTTTCTGCATCTAGGAACATGAGTGCTACTTGTCTCTCTGGGTGGGCTTCATAAAATTCTAGTACGTCTAATACTATTCTTAGATTATTCTTTATTTGCCTAGTTGGAAGGAATCCGTTTTGATCTTCATGTATATACAAGTTTAGCAATCTTTTTAATCTGTTTGCTATAATAGAAGTGAATATTTTATAATCAGTATTTAGGAGTGAAATCGACCTGTAATTGTTTATATATCTGGGATCTGTATCCTCCTTCGGGATCAGCGAAATCAGTGCCCCCCTCCATGAGTCCGGCATCCTGGCTGCTAGTAAAACATCATTAAAAACTTCCACCATAAGTGGTCCGATTTGATCTGCTATTGCCTTGTACAGCACCCCTGGGATCCCGTCTGGGCCCGGGGTTTTATTATTTTTCTGGCTCTCTATTGCTGATTTCAATTCCGATTCAGTAATGTCTTTATTTAATAGTTCAGCCATTTCTTCCCCAATTGCCTTATCCTTTACTTCATCTAGATAATTTCTTATTCTATCTTCACTGACATCCTCTCTTTTGTATAAATCTTCAAAGTATTTATGAATGATTTCTTTTTTCTGTTCTATTTCCTGGTATGTATCTCCTTTGCTATCTATTAACTGGTATATCTTTCCTTTGCTATCTATTAACTGGTATATCTTTCTCTTTTTTTTCAATTTATAAGATAGCCATCTTCCTGGCTTGTTGGCATGTTCAAAATAGATTTGTCTGGTTAAGTTCAAATTCATAGTCATTTTCTCTTGATCAATTAAATTCAGTTTGTGTTTGACTATACTTATCTGATTTTGCAGTTTGGATTCTTTTGGGTTATTTTGTAGAAGGGTTTCTAGCTCCTTAATTCTTTGTTGTAATTTGTTTTGTTGGGAATATTTTTCCTTGTTTCTCTTGGCATTATAAGAGATTGTTGTGCCTCTTATAACTGCCTTCATCGTATCCCAGACATTTTGTTTCGTGGTTTCTCCATTATCATTTTCTTTAATAAAAAAATTCAATTCCTCCTTTAATTTATTAATGTATTCTTTCTCTCTTATTAATTGAGTGTTTAAGGTCCATCTTTTCTTTGGTTTTGCCCTGCCCTTCCATATTACCTGTATTGGATTATGGTCTGCCCATTCATTAGGCAAAATTTCCACTTCTTTTGTCTCGTTTGCTATCTCCCCACTCATCCATGCCATATCAATCCATGTCCATGTTTGGTGGGGATTTGAATAAAATGTAAATTGTCTTTTTTCAGGATGTAATCTTCTCCATATATCTGTCAGGTTTAGCTCTTTCATCATTTCCCTACAAATCTTGGGGAGCTCTCTCTTCCCCTTTTTATTCTTCCTGGCATTACTGTGATCATTTTGGAAATCAGCAATGGAGTTGAAGTCCCCTACCATACAAATATTTCTTTTTGCAATTCAACCAATTTTCCATATAGGTGTTTAAAAACTCTTTTTGGTCTCCATTTGGGGCATATATTACTACTAAAAGAATTGGAATATCATTAATCCAGATCTGCAAACCCAGAGTCCTTCCTTCTAAGTCCGACCATATTAGCTCAGATTTCAAATCCTCTTTCACATATACTGCGATTCCCTTCTTTTTCTCCTCATCTGCTGGTGTGGTAAATAACTTTCCTAATTTCGGGCATTCTAAATATTTTTCATCTTTCTTCTTTATATGAGTTTCTTGCAGGCACGTTATATCTGCATTATGTTTAATTAATTTAGATAATATCCTTTTTCTCTTAATTGTTGAATTTAAACCATTTATGTTTATTGATAGTAATTTTTTTTCTTCTCCCATCTATTTAGTTTTGTTTTGCTCTTTGTTGTGTAACAATTCCTCTCTCTTCTTGCGCTTGTATTGATGTAGTTCCTTCTGTCTTTTGTTGTGGATAGGTATTTTCTTGGTTTCCTACCGTTCCAGTTCTATTTTTATGTCCACTGTATTCTTCTTGAAACTTTGTGTCCAATTTCTCTCTACTACTTTGCTCCTGTGGGCCCACCATCCGTTCGTAAAAATCCTGGGCTTTTTCCATAGTATCTATTTTGATTTTCCTCTCTTTCCACGACACTAACATTCCTTCTGGAATAAGCCATTTAAATGTGATTCTTTTTTTTATTTAAATATGCTGCCAAAAATTTATAGTCATGCCTTTGTTCCCTTATTCTCCTCGGTATCTGTTTAAGAATCACAATTTCTTTCTCTTTGTAGGTTATTGTTTTATCTCTTGAGGTTCTATATATCATGTCTCGAACACATCTTCTAGTGAATCGTATATGTACTTCCCTGGAACATTTGTGGTGTCTTGCATAGTTTGTATTGACCCGGTAGACTTCATCAAACTCTTTTTGAATTGCATCTTTATCCATCTTCAATAAACCGGCCAGTATTTCTGCCATCAAGTATTCCAGGTCTTCTTCTTTTGATTCTGCCACATTTTGGAATCTTAGGTAAGTTGCTGCCTTGTCCATTTCTAGGAGGACAAGGGAGTCCTCCATTTCTTTGCTCATGCTTTTGAGATCTTCATCCACCCTTTCTAATTCCCTTTCTGTTCGTTCGGTTCTTTTCTCTACTTCTTTTATTATAACTTCGTTTTTTCTCCAAGGCCTGCTGCAACACCCCCACTTTATCCTCTACTTTGGAAATGTCCGCTTTCATTTCTGTCTTTAGTTTCCCCATTTCTTCCTTCAATTCATTGATATCTGCCCTTGTTTCACTGTGGTTTTTAATCATTGTTTCTTGCAATCTTGTCAATGAGTCCTGTAAAGTTAGGAACATTGCTTGGATATTCGCATTCGAGATGCTAGTTGACTTCTCTGTTGGTAGTGTTTCCTCTATTGTTTTTTGTGCCATGGGTGAAGTTGTTGCCAAAGTGGTCATTATTGTGGGATTAACCTTCCTACCAGATTTCAAAGCAGTGGTAGTTGTAGTAGTCATTTCCTTTAAAATTTGTTTTTGTTGTTGTACAATACTAAATATATTATTCCAAATTGGCATTCAGTATTCTTAGTTCTGTAACTAAAATTGACCAAGATCTATCAATCTATTAAGTAGCTATATTCTTAACTAATTAGTAAAGTGTATATATTTTTCTCTAGTTTGACTTCAATATAAAGTAACCTTAACTACAAAATATATTACATTCACAGATAAACCCACACAATGAAATATAATATTAGTCTAGAGAGCTCTAAGCTTGTTAAATAACTAATGCTTAATATTCTTACTGTCTCCCCTATATTCCCATTCAAATTATAACAATCTCTATTAATAATAACTTAACTAAATTAATTAATCCAATATTTTAACACTCTAATATTTCATTACTAAATGTACATATTTATCAAGAGGAAATCAGAGGAAAAAAAAAAGCAAGCATATTTCAACATAGCATACCATCAACAAGTAAGAAAGAAGAGAGGCTATTTTAGTAAGTATATACACACAGAAAAGGGTAGAGGAAAAGAAAAAAGAAAATTCCAAAGACAAGAGTTTTTGTTTCCGCTTTTCACTTTGGAAGCTTCCACTTCGAGCACACCAGAAATGGCAAATGAAGATTTGCTGAGTAACAGCTGCCAGTAAGCAATGTTCCCACTCGTTTAAAGACTTCCTCTTTTACTTATATTTTAATGTTCTTTAAATCAATTGTTCTGATCTCCTTCGAATAGAAAAGGAACTGTCTCCTCTGCTAGGACCTGTTCTCAATTTTCCCAGAGTTTATAGATTAGATTGTGTCCCTTCAGACAGTTAGATCTGTTACTTTGTTGTAATCACTTCAGCGTTCTGGATACTGCCTATGGCGTTGCTCTGTCTTTCCCCCCGATCGGCTTCGTTCTGCTTCTGGATCCGATTTAATAGCTTCAATCCAAATGTTAGTGATAATAGAGTCTTTTTAATCGCCCCCCGTGCTGGTCTTCAGACTTCCAAAATTCTCTTTACTTCTTTATTTCCGACTCTCTTCTGCCTGCCAAGCTCTTTCACATTCACTAGACCAATTCTTTTGTAGCCGCTTTCTCTTGGAGCTCACAGCTGGCATTCGCACAGTATTTAACAGCCTGAAATCAGTCTATTGTCAGTCAAATATCTTCTCTGCCACGACTCTCTTTCCCCCGAGCTTGCAAACTTTCACTCACTTTTTCTTCCCATCGGTGGCAGTCCGGACTTCGGAGCCTCCATTGTTAGGAGGCTGTTCTTGATCGTTGGGCTCTGGAGGGCTTCCTCTTCGTTGCAGGGGGGTTGCTTTCCCCACACTGCAGCCCGAGGTTCCCCCACACCGGCACGGGTCTCTCCAAGACTCGAGCACCCCGAAAGATCGCACCAAACTCAAGAGAAGAGAGGCTAGAATCACGAGCAGATTTCTGCCCCTCTGACCGTCCTTGCCTTGCCACCGGAAGTCTCCTTGCTTTGATTATCAATTTTCCAATATTTGCCCTCTTTTCTCTCTCTCTCACTCACTCTGCTATTCTGCACTGTAAATTCAACCATCATTCAAGAGTCTGCAATTGGAAAAAGCCACTACAGCCTCTTGGCACTTTCTCCTGCCAGAGGCAGTTTTGCATATCACAAGAGAGACTATTGTAACTCCCCAATATTTTTGATGGTCACCCTCTCTGGTGATTCTTTATTTGAGCTGCAAGCCCCCTTCTACATTTGGCTGCATACAATTTGCTTAGCAAAGGAAAGGAGTATTCTCCTTTTTTAATGTTAGGAACATTCTGAAAAAGGGCAATGTGAAGATGTTGTCCTACTTCAAACTGCACTGTGTCAGGGTTCCGAGGGATGCCCTAATTAATTCCAAATTTAGATTTGCATGAATAGGAAATTAGTGAGAGGATTATCAGTGAAATATCCAGGTATGGGTACCCTTGATTAGGACAGTAGACTTGGGTTTTTGCTTTGCACTTGAAGGTTATGGCTCAATGTTCTTTATGCAGATTTTAAAGAAATCTGATCAACCACAGGATTTGAAAGAAAAATCAGTAGAATTAGAATAAAGGAGTTGGAAGGGACCTTGGAGGTCTTCTATCCCAACCCTCTGCTTAAGCAGGAAACCCTATACCACTTCAGACAAATGGTTATCCAATCTCTTCTTTAAAACTTTGCATGTTGGAGCATTTACAACTTCTGGAGGTGAGTTGTTCCACTAATTAATTGTAACTGTCAGGAAATTTCTCCTTAGTTCTAGGTTACTTCTCTCCTTGATTAGTTTACATCCCTTGCTTCTTGACTTGTCCTGCCCTCAGGTGCTTTGGAGAATAGCTATTCTCTGCACTCTTTCTAGAGTCTCGGCATCTTTTTTTTTACATTGTGGTGACCAACACTCTTGGCAATCCTTAATCTTGCTAAATCCCCAAACCTTTGTAATTTCCAATAGCAAATTACATTACGGGAGTAAGTAAAATCAGTAGCAAATGGATTGGCAGCCAGGTGACACTTGCTATCTTAGAAGAGTGAGGAAAATTCTCAGGGACAACTCACAAAATGGTCAGCACTTCTTCACTCTCCTACAATTGGGTAGGAGATATAGAAGCACCAACAGGCTGAAGAACAGTTTCTATACATGGGCTGTCAGACTCCTGAATGGAAAATAACTTCATGTCAACATAGTATGATAGACTTGCAGGGCTGGTGCATTGTGCAATAAGGTCACATAGTGTAATAAGATTGGGACTGGGTTAGGGACTTCTTTCCTCACTGTGAGTTGTGTTGGTAGTGGGGTTCACGAAGGGAGGCTCAGCCAATCTCATTGTACACATGTTGTACTCTGACAATAAAGGTAATAATAACATAATGACTCACCAGAGAAAAAATTTGCTGGAGGGCATCACATTGAAATTGTAAATTGATCGTATAGCTTTCCTTGATGAAATCACTCCACCAATGACATAATGGCCTGGCCTGAAATGATTTTTCCAGCTTTTTCCGTGTTTGTTTAAAGTCAAGGGGCATTTTCTTTGTGGCATCTCCCAGGATACCTGGGCAAGCAGTAGCAGAAAAAGGAGAACCCTTATGTGCATTTGTGGCATAGCCACTGGCTCATCAGAAGCCTTTTTTTAAAAGGATCAGATGGAGCTCAATTCTGAGGCTTTGATGACGTTCCTGATTGCAAGGAAACTTTATATCTGAAGGAGATCTTAGAGACTAAACTCTCTTTGTGTGTCCTTGTCTTCAGTTTCAACTGCTGGTGGTCTAGGAGGAATATATGATGATATGCCTTCAGACCTGGAGGCAAGGCATCATCCAATGTTCCATTATTCTGATGTTTGTTTCAAAGGCAATCATGGGGAAAATCCCTGGAGATTCATTATGAAGGCAAAGCAAATCACCATTTGCTTGAAATGTTCAGCTCTGGAAGAGAATAAAATGCTTCTAAAACACAAAGCTGTATTGTTGTTTATTTTATTTATTTATTTTATTTGTCAATCACTTACAAGATAATAGGTATAAGTATAAACAGGAGATTGTATTAAATGCATTGTTTAAAAACATTGAACATGGTGAAATCGTTTTTGACAGATCTTTTTGTCTTACATTTTATGATACATAATATATATTTTATATACATTTATACATATTGAATCTTTATACATTTCATTTTCCTTCATTACATCATCCGCCATCCTCAGTTTTAGTTTAATTACATGATCTCGGATATCCCTTCTACAAATCCTATTTCTCTTTTTCTTTTTGAGTCCTTCCTTTCTGTTCCCACCAATAATAAAATTTATTCCAAATCATGTAATATTTTGACTCATCCTTGTATTTCATTTCTAAAGTCAGTCTGTCCACTTTAGCGCATGTTAAAATCTTATTTATCACCTCAAATGTCAACTAAAAAAAACTACTCCTTTGTTTTTTTAGCTGCCAGCAGAAAGGGAGTGAGGGAAAACTGTGCATTCCTCAAGTGTCTAGATAATGCCCAGCCAGTCACATGACCACCAAGCCACAACCACAAATTAGGCCATGCCCACAGAACCGGTTAGTGGTCCCTGGCATTTAAAAATATGAGTTTGGTGGTCCCTGAGGTCCAAAAAGTTGGCGACCCCTGGACTAGATGACCTCCAAGATCCCTTCCAACTCTGCTATTCTATTCTACAGTATTCTATTCTTTTTTACAGTATTTTATTCTTTTCTACAGTATTCTACTCTACTCTACTCTACTCTACTCTACTCTATTGTGATCACCCCTTTGAGAGGCAAGATTCTGCAGGCATTCCAGAAATGTTACTTTATTGTTAATGGTGTAAGAACAGAATCTTGAAAGGTTGTTCAAGTGAAGCAATGACTCATCTCAATGTTTGTCCACTCCCTATTCAATTACACTGTAAGTTAGTAGATACTAGAATTTAAATATTTGTCTGCAAATGAGTTGGGAAATTACCATTTTTTTCAGACTAAAAGACACTCCGGACTATAAGACACACATTAGCATTAGAGGAAGTATTGGTATTGTTTATTTAATTGAATAGTCATAAGACCTTATCAATAACATAACGTAAATATATAACAAGACAAAATATAGATAAGTTAGATATATAAGAATACAGTATTGAAAACATATGTGGAAAACCAGGGAGTCAGAAATCGGGTAATAGATCACCCTTGCAGGATACACCAATTTGTTCAATATATTGTGTTCTTAGGACCGCTGCCTTGATTATAAACTTAGCAGTCCTATGAACGATGTGTACATTAGAGACCCAGAGGAAATATAACAATCTGTGGTTTGATTCCCAGTGGGCTGTTCTTTCCAGTAGAAATGATAAATATTTAAGCCTAATAGGGGCATATATTTGGCAGTTGAACAAGATGTGGGAAATATCTTCAATGGCAGATGAACCACATAAGCAGGTTCTCTTGTGGTATGGTACATGGTGGAAGCGCCCATGTCTGGACATGGAATCCAGTAACTCAAATCTGGCTCTGGTATAAGCTGTTCTCTGTAATTGTGGCATACACATTGAAAGGTATTTTTCAGGTTGGAAGATGTTTTTATTCTTAGCCCACCATCTTATAGATCTGTTTTTTGCTAATAATTCCATGTCAGTCTGGGCACTAATATCCAAGTCTCTCTGTTTAAAAATTTCCCTTGCCTGGGAAGCCCTTGACAATAAATATTGGGTAGGAAACCCATGTCTTAAGATGGCTCTGTGGAGTTGACTGGCCCAGGAGTTAAATTGGAACTTATTTAACTGTTCAATTAGGCATAGTTTGGGAAGTCTATCCGAATCCATTGATTGTATCTTTAGCCAGTATGGAAATGTTTTAATTCTTAAGTGGCTATGTAAGGAGTGGATACCCAATTCCGCTCTGACTGCTGAAGCAGACGTGTTCTTATCAGTCCCCAATAAGTGTCTTAAAAAGCAGGTCTGTGTTTGTTCAAGTGGGGACACTTTATTTAAACCCCACAGTTCTGCACCCTATGTCAGCATTGGAACTATTTTTGCCCTAAATACTTTCAACATAGGGGTCAAAGTGCCTAGGTAATTATGGTTAAATAATTTATATAATCTTTTGGTGCTTATCTCAGCTCTTAATGCACTGCTTTTACAGTGATTAAACCAAGATCCTGTATTAGTAAAGACCACTCCTAAGTAGGTGTAAGAATTTACTTGTTCGATTGACTCCCCATTAATCTGCCAATTATATTTCCTACTTTTTGTGCTGAAAACCAACACTTTGGATTTGCTTTTATTAATATTTAAGAAATTCAAAGTACAATAGGTATTCAGCTTATCCAACAGTCTCCTCAGGCCTCTTTGTGAATGAGCCATTAATACCATGTCATCGGCATATAAAAGGGTATTAATAAATTTATCAAGAATCTTTGGCATATGCAAATCTACTGCATGCAGGAATCCTGGTAAATCATTGACATAGAGATTGAAAAGCATTGGGGCTAAAATGCAGCCCTGTCTTACACCAATATTGGTAGGTATGCTCTTAGACAGGGCTCCATTTACGCCAGTACGGATTTTCACATGGGTGTTTGAGTAAAGGGCCCTAACCAGAAAAAGGAGTCTGGGATCCATGTTCAGGTCCACCAGTTTCTTCCACACAATATTTTTGTTTAACGAATCAAAAGCTGCACTTAGATCAATAAATGCAGTGAATACTTTCTTACCCATTTTTAAATACCTTGTTACCAAACAATATAATGTGAAACAATTATCTATGGTAGATCGCTCTGGTCTAAAGCCTGCTTGTTCCTCCACCAAAAGATTATTCTCCATAACCCAGATTTCAATTTTGCCCAACAAATGCTTTGCATACATTTTAGCAGCAATTCTAATTAGGCTTATTGGCCTGTAATTATTTGGATTGCCTCTGTCTCCTTTTTTATGTAAGGGAACAATAATGGCCACTTCCCAACCCATAGATATGTGGCCAGTATTGTTTATAAAGGTGAATAGCCCTGCTAACAAAGGTGCCCACCAGTCCATATAAGTCTTAAATAATTCCGGGGGCAAAAAATCTTCACCAGGTGCCTTATTAGCTTTTAATGATCGAATAATGGATTTAATTTCTGAAACAGAAACAGGGGGCCAGATTTTCTAAGGTTAATAAATCATTGCTTTGGGTATGCATAGAGTCCTGATTGGATTTAAAAAGAAGATTAGAATAAAAATTCTCCCAGGTTGAAGCGGGAATGGGGATATCAAAATAAAATTTACATTCCTTCAATATACCTGAGACAGCATTCCAAAAGAAAGCTGAATTTGACCTTTTTGCCCAAATTTCCAACTCCGACCATAATTTAGTTCTAAAGGAAGCCTTCTTTGATGCTATCAATTTCTTATAATCACGCCTAATTTTCAACATGTTGCTATAGTTTTTTGAGGTGGGACATCGCTGAACCCTACGCATTGCAGCTCTCAAATATTTTCTACTGTGCGAACAGTCAGAATCAAACCAGCTAACTCCAACTTGTTGGCGGTTTCTTATCGGAAGTTTGACAGTAAGAAATTTCTTCAATGAAAGACATAGATCATCATAATGGGCCATCATATTATCTGAGCCTGAAGATGGATGAGAAATTAAGCTTCGCCAGATCTGAAGTTGTGCAGAATCCAAAAAAATAGATAATGCCGCAGTATCAACTTTGGCCCATTTGAGTTTTCTATCCTGTCTCACTTCCAGGTTTGCAAAAAATCTTTTGCCACAAGATGAGTTTCTCCGTGTATCTGAACTGCCTTGAAATAAAACTGAAATTGGTTGGTGATCACTACCTTCCCTCACATGAACTTGTATATCTGCGAACCTCTCAAGCTTATCTCTTGAAACACATATATAATCTAGAATGCTACTGGAGTTACTTGAGTGATAAGTAAAAGGATATATAAAACCATACTCCTTACCTCCTATAATATAGAGATTACAGTTATAAATCATAGAAACCAATTGTGTACCTGCAATATTTCTTTTGTAATCACTGGAATGCCAGGGAGGAATAGTTAGTAAATAATCCTCAGGAATAACACCAGAATAAACAAAGTTATGTAAAGATGCCCCTACCCTGGCATTAAAGTCTCCTGCCAAAACTAAAGTAACGTTGGGGTGTTGGACATTTAATTTTATAACTGTCTCTTCCAAATTTGCCCAGATATTAGGTGTATGATAAGGGGAGGAGCAAGGAGGTATATATATATATATATATATATATATATATATATATATATATATATATATATATATATATATATATATATATATATATATATATACACACATACATACATATATATATATGTATATATATATATATATACAGACACAATATATATATGTATGTATATACAGACGGACACAATACAGAAGCCTGATGATGGCAGATGAGATTCTGCTGAAACGTTGCTACAACTTTAAAAGAACTACAATGACGTGGGAAAATACCCGAACCAAGCCGAACACCATATATATATATATATATATATATATATATATATATATATATATATATATATATATATATTATTTGTTTTCTGAGGTTCTCATGGGTATTTGTATGTGGATCTTTGGTTATTCGGGTTCTCTCCCGCGTAAGATTCAAAGTATCTAGGCAACGTTTGGCGAGGTCCCACTCGCCATCTTCAGGCTGGTGCTTTCGGCTTAGTGCCAGTGCAAGCAGTGTGTGACCGGAGCTGCCATCTCTCTCTATATACAAGTGGTGGGGGATGGTGTGCTGGGCTGGTTGGCTGTGCTGCAGCCTCTTGATTGGTTGATGGAGTTGATGTTGGTATAATGGGCTGTGTAATGGCCTTTTGTTGTGGAGATATCCTGGATCTTGTGCTGTCATCTCCTGGGTCGTTAGCCTCTTGTGTTTTAACGGCTTGGGTAATGGGTTGTGTGATGGGCTTGTGAGTTCTTTTGTTGTGGTATCCTGGGTCTTGCGTTGTAATCTCCTGGGTCGTTTGTGTTTTGATCTCTTTTCCATTAGCCTCCTGTGTAGTAACAGCTTGGGTAATGGGTTGTGTGATGACCTTGTGAGATTTATTGCTGTGGTATCCTTGGTCTTGTGCTGTGATATCCTGGGTCATTTGCTGTGTTGTGACTTCTTGAGTTCTTGAGGTGTAATTTCTTGAGTTTTCTGATGTGATGTCCTGAGCAGGTGGCTGTGATGTAGCATTTTGGGTTTTTAATATGGCTTTGAGTTTGGGGTCTGGGTCTGTGTTCGTTTGGCTTGAGTTCGTGGTCGTGCCACATCTTCATGGTGGGGGTCAGTTCGCTTCATGTATGGTTCAGAGGAGTTTGAAGTGGGTAGTGATGCAGCTGCAGTGCGGCTTCTGGTCTGTGGTCGTGTCTCACACGACCCAAACCCACGAGGGCCACACAAGATGCCACCACCACACTTCCACGTAAAAAGCAGACTCACACCCACACAGAAGATGAGACACGACCACAGACCAGAAGCCGCACTGCAGCTGCATCACTACCCACTTCAAACCCCTCTGAGCCATACATGAAGCGAACTGACCCCCACCATGAAGATGCAGCACGACCACGAACTCGAAGCCAAACAGCAAGATCACAGCTCACCAGCTCAAATCCCCCAGTAACTAAGACCAACCTGAGCACAACCAAGCCCCCACCTGAACAGAACACACCTCCAGCCAATCAGAACATGGCCAACTCCCCAACCAATCAGAACACAGCCAAACCCCCAACCAATGAAAACACACTCCCACCCAATCAGAACACAGCCAAGCCCCCACCCAATCAAGTCACACCCCCACTAGCAGTTAAAAGGAAGAAGCAGCTGCAAGCTCACATCACTCTGAGAAGCACAGAGCTGAAGACAGAAGCCTGAAGATGATGAATGAGACTTCATCGAAACGTTGCCTAGATACTTCCAATCTTACGAGGGAGAAAACCCGAATAACCAAAGATCCACATACAAATACCCGCGAGAACCTCAGAAACACACACACACACACACACACACACACACACACACACATATATATATATATATATATATATATATATATATATATATATATATATATATATATATATATGTTTTCTTAAGTTTTCGGTACTTACATGTATGGTGTTCGGCTTGGTTAGGTATTCTCCCACGTCATTAGTTCTTTTAAGTTGTAGCAACGTTTCAGCAGAATCTCATCTGCCATCATCAGGCTTCTGTATTGTAATACAGAATACAGAACAATACAGAAGCCTGATGATGGCAGATGAGATTCTGCTGAAACGTTGCTACAACTTTAAAAGAACTACAATGACGTGGGAGAATACCCAACCAAGCCGAACACCATACATATATATATATATATATATATATATATATATATATATATATATATATATATATATATATATATATATTCAGCAATATCAATCCGAAAGAACCATAGAAGAACTTGACAATTAAATGAGAAGCAGAAGACACACATTAGCTTTAGAGGAGGAAAACAACAAGAAGAAAAACCTGGCTCTGCATCCCAGCAATTTGCTTCCTTGCAGTAAACAGCAAAAGGGAAATTGCTGGGAAGCAGAGGTGGAAGGGTGGGGGCTGGTGGGTGGGTGGAGCTTTGGCAACATTCGCTCTGTAAAATACACAGACATTTCCACCCACTTTTTGGGGGGGGGGTGTTGTGCATCTTATAGACAGAAAAATACAGTAATCTGAAACTTCCATTTTGTGTGTTTGGTCCACCATATGTCAGGACTCCAAGAAATCCACCCCCATTCAAATCATAAGTTTCTAGCCACATCTCTCAGAGTAAAAAAGATTGATTTATTAGGAATGCCCATGTTGGTGTTAGCTGGGTGCAGCTGACACTAAAATGCATCATTCATTTCTCCCTTGATCCTAGTCTTCCCCCCACCCCCTGGATGTATTCTCCAACGGGGCACATCCATAGCCAAGAGTCATCAATCATGCTCTCTAGTAATATTCTTGCGTGCCGACAACTTTGGGCTGCCAAGTTGATTATCTAAGGTATTTAAGGAATGCACTGCTTTCCCCCACCCCCTTTCTGCTGGCAACTAAAAAGACCAAAGGAGTATTTTTTTATTTTTAGTTGACACCAAAGCACAAATTAAGAGTTATTCCATAGAACTTGCTAAGTCCTGGGAAAACTTACCCATTTTCTCTTCCATTCTAGCTTCATTCTTGCCTTCAGAAATCCCAGTTTTACAATAATTCCATAGGAGTGTTGTACCTGGATGAGCTTTAAGACTCTCCTGCTGTCTTGGCTCCCCTCCTCCCTTGCCATGCAACTCTTGGGGGAGAAGGAACAGCACCTGCCCTTGCTTGAATTTTGCTATGGGTTGGCCTGAGACTTTTGACGGAATTTTGCCATACTGCCTTGAAACTGATCTTGATGTAAGGATCTATTAAAATCAGATCTGATCCTTTCAGAAATTGGTCCATACATCAGGTGTCTTCTGGCCTTCTCTGAGTGGTTGTTGCATGTCTTAAATCTGTTCATTAAATCTGAGAATTAATGTCTGCATATGTGATTGCATTTTTTCATAACAACAACAACAACAACAACAATAATAACAACAACAGTAACAACAATAATAAGATGAAATAATTTTTAAATGTCCAGTTGACTGAGTTTCATGTTTAATGAATAAAAGAGATGATGATGATGATGATGATGATGATGATGATGATGATGATGATGATAGTAGGAATAATAATAATAATAATAATAATAATAATAATAATAATAATAATAATAATAATAATAATGCTTTAGTAGAGGGGTATAATCAAGATGAAGCTCTAGTACTGCTTTACAAAGCCTTAGTAAGACCACACTTGTAATATTGCATCTAGTTCTGGTCACCACAATATAAAACAGATGTAGAGACTCTGGAAAGAATGCAGAGAAGAGCAACAAAAATGATAAGGGGGCTGGAGGCTAAAACATACAAAAACAGTTACAGGAATTGGATATGTCTAGAAATTAGGAACACTGATAAGCTAGATCAGGGGTCTCCAAACTTGGCAACTTTAAGATTTGTGGACTTCAACTCCCAGAATTCCTCAGCTAGTCATGCTGACTGGGCAATTCTGGGAGGTGAAGTCCATAAGTCTTAAAATTGCCAAGTTTGGAGACACCTGAGCTAGATAGTGATAGGGCAGGTAGTGCTAAGGCAGTCGGTCATGTGAGAAGAGACAAAGAGTATGGGTATGCTAATCCTGTTATGAAAATATAGGCTGTAAACAGGGGTGGGATTCTACTGGTCTGGACCAGTTTGGAAGAACCGGTAGTTCTGCTGAGCATTTGGCCCTACCCACCCCCGCTCTTTCCTGTGCTTTATTTCCTGTTTTTAGCACAGCTGATTCGCATGGCAGAGTAGTTTGCCGCGCATCAGCTGTTTTACTCACTGTGGATGAAGCAAAAGGTAAGCAATTGAGTTGAAAATTGGGGTTTTTAAGTGTAGAGTATGCACACACATGCCAAGCGCGCTCTCCCCAAACCAGTTGTTACACTGGTTGAATTGCACCACTGGCTATAAACTGTCAGCATTCCAGAAAAATTCCACTCCAACCAATAACTCCGAGACAGACATTCTCTCCAAAGTTCCTCTTATTAGAATACCAAACTGGCACATCTGGGAAATCCCAAATCTGAAAGTTCCAGGTTTCTTTGCAATAAGTAAAAACTACAAATCCACCCCCTTCACCCCTCAATGCATCACATGCCCCAATCACCATCTGTCCCAGCTTGAGACATTCTCTCACCCAGGTGCAGAATTAACATGACCTTGACTTAGAAGAAGAACAACTCGACCAGGGCAAAGCAATAGACGCAATCTACATAGACTTCTGTAAAGCCTTTGATTCAGTGGTACACGACAAACTACTCCTAAAAATAAAATCCTATGGTATCTCTGGACAACTGCATAACTGGATAGAAGCATTCCTGGCAAACAGACAACAAATGGTCAAAATTGGGAGCGTCCTATCAAATTCTGTACCTGTCAATAGTGGTGTCCCCCAAGGCAGTGTTCTAGGACCAACTCTCTTCATACTCTACATAAATGACCTCTGTGATCATATTAAGAGCAATTGCGTTCTTTTCGCTGATGATGTAAAGCTGTTCAATACCACAGACAATACTGCTACCCTACAAAAAGATCTTGACTATGTATCAGAATGGTCAAACAAATGGCAACTTCAAATCTCAACAAATAAATGCTCTGTCTTACATATTGGCAAAAAATCAGAAAATAAAATACAAGCTGAATAGTCAAGATCTTGTTGATGACCCAAGCTCTGTAAAGGACCTTGGAATACTCACCTCTAATGATCTAAGTGCTAGAGCCCACTGCAACTACATAGCCAAAAAGGCATTAAGAGTTGTTAACCTAATCCTACGTAGCTTTTTCTCTGGTAATATCACACTACTAACCAGAGCATACAAAACATTTGCTAGACCAATACTCGAATATAGTTCATCAGTCTGGAACCCACATTACGTATCTGATATTAGCACAATTGAGAAAGTCCAGAAATATTTCACAAGAAGAGTTCTCCACTCCTCTACTCGTAGAATACCTTATGCCACCAGACTTGAAATTCTAGAACTAGAAAACCTTGAATTACGCCGTCTTCGGTCTGATTTAAGCATGGTATATAAAATCATACATTGCAATGTCCTACCTGTCAATGAATACTTCAGCTTTAACCATAACAACACAAGAGCACACAATAGATACAAACTCAAAGTTAACCGCACCAAACTTGATTGCAGGAAATACGACTTCAGCAATAGAGTGGTCAATGTCTGGAATACTCTACCCGACTCTGTAGTTTCTTCCCCAAACCCCAAAAACTTTAACCTTAGACTGTCTACTATTGACCTCACCCCTTTCCTAAGAGGTCTGTAGGGGGTGTGCATAAGCGCACCAACGTGCCTACCGTCCCTGTCCTATTGTTTCTCTTATTCTTCTTTTATTTTTCTTATATGTACCCATTTCATGTATTCACAACTATGTATACACGTATACTTATTATCTTGTAAACAATTGGCAAATCAAATAAATAAATAAATAAATAAAATAAAAAATGCTATTATGTCTAACCACATACACTCCAAGAAATCCCCCTCTTCCATTTTCCCAGTCTCAAGAATGTGGAAGCGTGGAAGCGTCTGGTGCTAATAAGGCTTCCAAAGCTGACATAAACATTGCTTCAGGAGATTACTCAGTCAGAAAGTCTGTTCAACATCTCGATGCAGAGAAGCTGGAACTGGAGGCTAAGAGAGAGAAAGTTATGAAGAGGATGTATGACTTGGAGCTTAAACGAATGGAGATTGCTGAGAAAGAGAACCTCAATAGAATGAGAAGGAACACCAACTCCACTTGGAACTGTTGAATTTGCAACGTGACTTCATTCCTATTTACCATTCTCTTTCCAGTACAACCCACATCTTAGAAACATGGAAATAGTAATTTCCAAAAACCATGAAGGAGGTAACATCGAGACCCAACTTTGATGATACCTGGCAAACCTATGGCATCCCAAAGCTCAGCACATTACTCATATTTCTCCTCTCTTGAAGGGTTGTTCCAGTCAAATATTGGCTAGCCTTCATGCTGAGGAAAAGGAGGACTACCAAGCATTAAAAAAACCCACAAACAATAGTTATTAATTCATTTATTCTATTGTTTGATGTTATCTTGGGTTTTAATTTCATTAACAGAATAACAGAAATAACAGAGTGTTGGAACACCCACAACTTCCAGAGCCAAGACATTATATTGGTTAATTGTTCTTACCGTCAGGAAATTTCTCCTTAGTTCTACATTGGTTTTCTCCTTGATTAGTTTCCATCCATTGTTTATTGTCATGCTTTCAGATGCGGTGGAGAATAGGCTGACCTCCTCTTCTTTGTGGCAGCCCCTTAGATATTGGAACACTATTATCCATCTTTTCACTAGACTAGACATATCCAATTCCTGTAAGCATTCTACATATGTTTTCACTTCCAGTTCTCTAATCATCTTTCTTGCTCTTCTCTGCACTCTAGAGTTTCAACTTCTTTTTCACTAGTTGCTGGTTCCCACTAGTACCACTTTTTTTGAGCCAACAGCAGTATTATTCATAGCTGATGCAGTGGTGGGATTCAAATTATTTTTACTACCAGTTCTGTGGGTGTGGCTTGGTGGGCATGGCTTGGTGGGTGTGGCAGGATAAGGATACTGTAAAATCCCATTCCCTCCCCACCCCACTAACCTGCTTTCCAGCTCCGTTCTTCTATGCAGGGCAACAAAAAACACCCAGCCAATCAGCTGGGACTTGGGAGGCAGAGAATAGATGGGGGTGGAGCCAATCAGAGGTGGTATTTGCCGGTTCTCCAAACTACTGAAAATTTCCTCTACTGGTTCTCCAGAATTGATCAGGACCTGCTTAATACCACCTCTGAGCTGATGCCAAATGGGAAAAGAGCCACTTTCTCTTCTGGGACTTTGCAATATGGCCTTGTTTTACACTCTAAAACTCAGAAAGTCCATTTCAGCAATGTCGCTCCTTAACCTCAGAGGCGATTCATTTTTAATTTTACAACAATGTTCTTTTCATCAATCTCCTTGGCAGGTTTCCATTTTCTCCCTTGGGGCAAAAGAGTTAACAGTAAAAACTGAACAGAATATTTCTCATCGAAATTCCAATACATTGTTTAGCTTCAGTCGAGCATTGAAAAGGTCAATCAGTCAGAATACAGCTCAATGGTACCTTGGAGCTCTTCTAATCCAACCCTCTGATCAAGTAGGACACCCTATATCCATGATGGTGAACCTATGGCATGTGTGCCACAGGTGGCATGCAGAGCCATTTGTACCAGCATGCAAGCCACAGGCAAACTAGCCTCACAGCTGATTTTCAGCTGGTTTGAGGCCTTTTTCAGCCTTCCAAAGGTTGGAAAAAAGACTCTGCAGGCCAAATAGGCCTGTTTTGTCACTTCTTGTTAATACCGGATGTGACGAAATGGGACTATTCGGCCTGCAGAGGCTTTTTTCAAGCCTCTGGGAGGCCGAAAAAGGTTTCAAATGAGCCAAAAATCAGCTGTGAGATGCAGTACAGGTAAGGGGGGTGGGGGATTGCACGTGCATGCTCAGGGGGTGTGGGGGGTGCATTGCCTTCTGGGAGCTGGCATGCAAACTCACGAGCACCAGCGCGCACAAAATTTTTGGCACAGGAGCCCAAAAATGTTAGCCACCATTGCCCTATACCATTTCAGACAGGTTGCTGTTCAATCTTTCCTTAAAAACCTCCAGTGATGGACCTCCATAGAATGGCCATAGACCTCCAGTGATGAAGCACCCAAAACTTCTGAAATCAAGCTGTTCCACTGATTAATTGTCTTCACTGTTAGAAAGTTTCTCCTTAATTCGCGGTTGCTTCTCTCCTTGATTAGTTTCCACCCATTCTTTCTTGTTTTGCCTTCTGGAAAATAAATTAACCCTCTTCTTTGTGGCAATCCCTCAAACAGTCTTTCACTCTTCATATTTTTATTTCTTTTTTTGTTTTAAGTAACCTAAATTTTCAAATGCATGTGAAGGAAGCATACAAACACAATAATAATGAATAATTAAATATTATGAGCCTGAAACAATTTCACTATCACTTCTCTACTTTTATCATTAGATGTTCCTTTGTGTTCAGATCTGGTCTAAAGATGATAATGTAACATTTGGGGAAGAAGATGCACCCCAAAAGCCCAGCACCAGAGGCCAAGATGGAGAAGACCTGTTATATTCCCATTGTGAATGAAATTGTTGAAAATAAAGTACAATTAACATGCACCTTGATCAAGATCTCTGCCCTCCAGAGTCACCCACCTTTCTGAGTAGAGATGGTCCCCTCTGGACAAGGAACGCAGTCATAGCAACAAACTGGCTCTCCTTATCAAGCCCGCTTGACAAATCCAGGACAACAATTTGCTCCACATTTGGATTGAGGCAAAGACTACAAAGAACAACAAGGGATGCCCAAGAAAATATGTTAGGACCAAACATCCAGGGAAAGTTGAGGTTGACATGAACTTTAGTCAAGTAAAGGTACTTTTGAGATTATGCTTGTCTCGGAATTACTGATTGGAATAGAGGTTTGCTGGAATGCTGACACCTGGACTTTATATTCTTCTTTTTTTATTTTAAGGTCTTTTGTTCACGTCTATCCAAGTTGTTGGGGGGGACGCCCCCTGGGGGGGGGGGGGGGGGGGGGGCGGGGGGTGCCGGCGTGAGGGCGGGGGGGGGGGGGGGGGGGGGGGGGGGGGGGGGGGGGGGGGGGGGGGGGGGGGCGAAGGGCGCAGTGGACGCACTTCCAAAGTTAAAATGAATAACAATGATGATCGTGGACATCCTTGTCTTACACCCTTAGAAATTTGAAATTGCTGTTATTATCCCCATTTATTATTACTTTTGCCATTTGTGTGGTATATATTGTTTGTACCATCTTTACAAATTTCTCCCCAAAGTTCAAGTTTTTTAATTGTGAAATGATGAACTGCCAATTCAAATTGTTGAATGCTTTTTGTGCATCGAGAAATTGTCAGTTTGAATGTACACTAATCGGCCTACATTAAAATGAAATTTCATTGCATACAGCTCTCAAAGGGTCTCCACCTCTAATATACACTACATAAACATGACAAAATACATAAATAAATAAATAAATGCAAACATACATACATACATACATACATACATACATACATACATACAAAATTATGCATATACCCACATATATTACACGGAGAACCAACACAGTGTAATTCGGATATATACATGTACATGGTGAGAGAAACTAATCTTGCAAGTTTGCAAGACGGATGGCCTAGGGAACAAAGCTGTTCCAGAATCTGATAGACCTGCTAGAAATACTTTGAAACCTCCTCCCAGAGGGAAGCAACAGAAACAGACCATGAAGTGGGTGTGTGGGGTCTCTAACAATGCGTTGAGCTCTAAGCACATAGTGCTCATAAGCAGCATCCTGAATGACAGGAAGCGAGCTTCCTATAATCTTCTCTGCTGTCCTCACCACTCTCTGTAGGGACTTTCTATCTGAGGCACTGCTGCCACCAAACCAAACAGTTTGTTAAAACACTCTCAAATGAGCTTCAGTTTGAGATGCAGACAATACAGACTCATCCCCATAGGCTGCGCCTGGGTTCAACAGTGAAGCGCCACAGGGCAGAAAACATCCTGCCAAAAGCACAGCTCCACACCACCATCCTTTTGGCAGTTCCAAGAAGGCTCCACACCCATTTGCACTACTCAGGTGACCATGAGGATGGAGACAAACCTCCAAGTGGCCTCAACAACTCTCTAAAAAGAATGCAAATGACCAAAAGACTGCAAGGAATATAAATCCTTCCATTCTCCACCGTCCAGTCAGAGCTGAAAAAACTTCTTCGATGAAAAGTGAAACATCTTTAAATAAAAAAGGAGGAAGCCCAGTTGAAAAAGCACCTTTGGGACCTGCCTTCAGAAGTTGTGGGGGCTCCATCACTGGAGGTTTTTACGAAGAGATTGGACATCCATTTGTCTGGAATGGTACTATAGGGTTTCCTACTTGAATAGTGGGTTGGATTACAAGACCCCCAAGGTCACTTCCAACTATTATTATTTATTATTTATTTATTTTCTCATTTATTTTCTTGTTTATTAAAAGTGTATGCCAACCATCTCAATCTCAAGCAATTCTGAGCAGCTTCCAAACATGGTAAAACAGAGGCACAAAACATTAAAACATTAAACATTAAATGAATAGAAATTAAAGAAGTCATTATACTAACCCATCCTATTAGATGTGGTAGAGAAGTTAAGCTCTGACCTGTGTTTGCTTATACCGGGTGGGGCTGCAGCAGGGGTGGGATTCAAATTTCTTAACAACCATTTCTGTGGGCATGTCCTAATTTGTAGGTGTGGCTTGATGGTCATGTGACTGGTTGGGCATGGCTTGTATGTAAATATTATAAATATTTGTGTAAATATTGATTTTTTTATAAAAAAAGAGCAACTTTTACCCCAAATCAGGCAAAGCAGGCAGGCAGATTGAGTTGCTCCCAGAATCACAGATTCACTCAGAGATCTACCTTTCTGCAATCTGCTGCCTGAGTCTGCACTGAAAAATAGAAGCTTCAGTCCTAAGGAAGGTTCAGCTCTGCTTTTAGATTAGCTAGAAAGCAAAAAATCCAACAATTTCCTGCTTTCTAGCTACTCTAAAACTACCGGCACAGCAGAACAACTGATGCTCGGGGGATAAAAAAGGAAAAATAGCAACTTACCAAACGCAGGCAAGTTTGATGGCACACATGCCAGGTAAGAAGTGAGTGGGCAGGGAGGGGAGAGATAGGACCAGCCAGTGGCGTGATTTCGTGGTTTTCCGAACTGGGTAGAATCTTAACAACTGGTTGTATAGAACTGGTCCGACCAGGTAGAATCCCACCCCTGGCCTGTGGGGTTCATGCCTTCTTTGCTTCCTTAAGGGATCATTCCCCCCACCCTCAAATGGAGCTTACCTCCATCCTTCTTAATGTCCCTCAAGACCTGACTACGCCATCGAGCCTGGGGGGCTTCCAGGGGGTCTGGGGACAATGGCTTCACCGTTGTGGTTAGTATTTTCCTTCTCCTGTTTTGGGTGGCTTATTTTTTAATGAGTACTGTTTTATATTTTTGATAATAGCAATAGACTTAACAATAGCCTTCTATACCACTTCTACACAGTGCTTTGCAGCCCTTTCTAAGGGTTTACAGAGTCAGCCTATGCCCCCCCCCCCAACCATGAAACAAGTCTTCATTTTACCAACCTTTACCGAAGGACAGAAGCCAAATCAACCTTCATCCGGTCAGGATCGAACTCAGTCAGCCTGCTGCACTGCATTGTAATTACTGCATCACCATGGCTCATAAGATGATTGTATTTATATACTGATTGTTTTGTTTAATGGCGGTGCGCCTCCTGGAGTCATTTCTTGTGATATGGGAGGGTATATATATTTGAGAAATGAAATAAATCTCTGTTGAGATCTGCTTTGATCTCCTTGTGTTCAACTACAGAGTCTCTGTAAGAACAGATTATTCGGACTTCGTGGCTGGGACCAGGCATAGCATTGAGGTGACGTCGGTTTCTCTCTCTGAGTGATGACCTTGGTCATGACTTTGAAGGAGGAAGTCACCCTGGTCTTGTGCTGGACCTCACGGACTTTCACAACCATGAGGTGTGGCACCCTGGACTTGAGCCCTGATTTTCATTGGTTTGCTTCTTCACTTGGTGTTGTAAATTCATTAGCGGCAGAGTTACAACCTAACCCCCACGGTGTCAGATAAGCTCACCCAGTGCCTTTATGGAGCACCCAACATAGGCAGGTCTAGGACAATCACCAATCACCTCCCCAATCACCATTGACTGGTACTGAACCCAGGTAAAGGAAGGGAACCAGGACAACATTATGCTGCTCACCCCAAATTTTCTTATTGCCATAAGACGGGCCTTAATTGCAGCTCTAGACATTGTTTGGTCAAGTTTGTTCTTTATTCTGCGCCAGCAACACTCCAGGCTTCTCTTCTCTCACCAAGAGCGATGGGCTTGCCAAGAGGGCAGAGTCATAGGGATGCGGTCTAACTCAATGCCACAGTTACTCACCTTTTTCCAAGTAGCTATCAAGTCTTCGGCAGTCATCAGCAGAGGTGGATATCACCGGCATACAGTAGAACCAAACCCCAAGAATGGGGGAATCACCTTGCCTGGGGGGGGGGGGTTTCTCTGTTAATGTTGAAAAGCATAGAAGACAAGATACCACCCAGAAGGACAGCAGAAGTCTTTCAGCTGGAGATTGAACTCTCACCCTCCAGCATTAATTACATAACATGTCCCAGTAGGAAGGGCCAAGACTGCTGAAGAGAAATGCCCCAGGGTTGTATCTCTGATTTTCCCTCCTAAAATGCTCCAGCTATCTGTCTCCAGCTACCTGGCTACATAAAATGCTCCAGAAGAATTTCAGGATCCCTAGAGGAGAAGTATTCCGTGTTCTTGTGTGGGCTGCACCAAGGGAGGCTTGTTCAATCTCATTGTAAACATGTTGTGCATTGACAATAAAAGTTTGAACATGAAGTTGCTTCTCACTGTAATTATCATCATTCCAGTCTTGGAGGCCTCTTCTGCTATTTCTCCAGGGATGGCCATGGATGTAAACCTCAGAGTGAAGCAACATGAAAGGGATCATATTGAGTATTTTGCACAAGATTTAGGATGGACTGGCTGTGCTCTTGAAGGTATCTTTCTCTCCACGTAAAGCTCCGTTTTTCTCTCTCTCTCTCTGAATCAGGAAAGCCAGAGTCATTTTCATCTTGTGAGGGTGGTTTGAATTCTCCCAACTCTTCTTCTTGTTCTTGTTTAGAAAGAGGGAGGGATTGATTCATACCTACCAATTATGGGCCTCCTGCTTCTGCTTCTGGTGCTGCTGGTGTCCCAGCCGGTCTCTGGGAAGCTTAGGATGAAATGCCTGCTGAGTTTGGAGCACCAGCTTGGAAACAGTCCATGGAGCTATTACAAGCCAGGAGACCATCTCTTCAGCTTGGTCATTTCTGCAACAACAATACCACATACAACGATGCCTTTCAACATGCCTCCTTCTAGGCAGTCTCACTTGTGAGTGGCTCATTGTGATGGAGTTTTATTCCTTCTATTTGCAATTCCAACAGTCTTTTTTTCTTTTCTTCTTCTTACATTTTACTATTATATTGCGGACTTGTCTAATTTCTTGAAATGTTTTTGTTTCTGTGGCTTCCGTCTTTTGCCTTACTTACTTAGAAATGACTCAAATCCAAGGATGGGGTAGAAAACCCTCTGAAATAATTCCAGATTATTTTCCTGTCCGATCCTAAATCCATCACTTGAGTACTAGATACTTATTATTATTTTTGCTTATAGTAATTATTGAAAAGTTTAGTCGACTGGCCCATTTCCATACTTTCATAAATGCTGACTGACATTCAATAGCCGATCCTTACAGGCTTGCTTGCTTGTAGAACAGCTTTTCTGGGTCATTTATGAAATTTCCGTTCTACTTTAACGATTGAATTTTAGGTTTTGAATCCTAGTTATTGAATAAATGAAAATCATGACTATAAATAATGGTTATATTTGTGACTCTTAACCCTGGTGGAGGAGTATGTCCAGCCCATCATCTCAATACTCAAAAAGTATCAACGGTGATGTGTGACTATCATTTGCGTCTGTTTTTTCGATCAGTCTTGGCTCAGTATACATGAATAAATAAAAATGTTTTGTGGCTGCTGTTGATAGTGATGATGATAATCTGAACATATTTCTACAGTCCTACATATAATTATCTGCCACTGCTCCTACTCATCATTTTCACCTTTCAACTGGTCAACAAGAACCCTCAGCTCCTGCACAACCTCACACTCGGCTACAACATCCGTGACAACTATTTGAGCCCACTTGGCACTTCAAGTGCCTTGCTGGACCTTCTCTCTACTGGAGAAGCCAACGTCCCCAACTACGCCTGTGGCAGAGAGGACAACCTTTTGGTTCTTCTGGATGCAGCTAAAAGGGACATCACCATCCAGATGTCAACATTAGTAGGAAGCTACAAAGTCCCCCAGGTGTGTGTGTGTGTGCATGTTTCTTTATCTGGTAAAATGAGTGGGATGGTGGTGGGTGACTGATAGATCCAACCATATCCTCTGTTTTTAATTCAACGGCTGCCTTTCATAATGGCCGGTCACAACTGTGGATTGAGATCCCCAGTGAGGAGGGGGGCAAGGATCAGAACAGACATATCCTCTTATGATACCATCCCCAATGATTTGGGGGCTTGTGCTACACACTTGTGAAGGTAAAGAGAGGTTCTGTGTCCAATCAAAAGGTCTTCTGTGCAAAAGGGAGGTGCATCAGGGATGGGAAGCTCGTATTTTCTACATGATCTTAGTCAAAATTATAACATTTTGAAAGGTGAACAAATTGCATATTAACGAAAAAGGAATCCCAATAGATTATGTGATCTACATTTGAAAAAACATGTGTCTTATGCACTCATAGGGAGGATGAGCAATACTTAACCACTTTATTTTAACAATTACAAGCTTATTAGCCAACATCTTAACTATTCTTATGTCAATATGTTCGTGAGCAAATTCATCATAAAAGATTTGAAGAGCAATAAAATCCCTGAACAGTTCTACCAGCTGAACTATTCTAAAAATATCCCAGCTGGTTTGTCCCTCTATAGGCAATTTTGTTTACAGATATAAATAATACCTGCTATATGCAGTTGGGCGGAAGATGGCAATATTAATTCCCATGTATAAAAAGGGAATAAAAAGGACCCAGCAATTACAAGCCCACTCATCTGGTATTGTGGCTAAAATACATGCCAGATTCCTCTCGAGTAGAGTTGAAAATGGGTAGATGAAAGTTGCATTCCTTGCAGAAGAAACAGTGGGCTTTAGGCAGAGGAAATCTACAAGTGACAATTGCCTTTTTTGAACCATCTAACCACAAAATGTGTCAGTCAGGGGAAGCAACATTTTGTTGCTTTTGTATATCTTAGTGCAGAATCTGACAACAGTGAGCAGAGAAATACGGGTTGCCCTTAAAGGCTGCTGGTCTCAATCAGCCCCTTTTCCGGAAGCCCCTCGGGTGAGAGAGAGGGAGAAAGAGAGAGAGAGTGCAGTTTGGGCTCAAGGGAGGCATGACAGGAAGGGTCAATACTTTCTGAGGAGCAGGTCTGTCTGCATCCTTGAACCCTTGAGATTTAGTCTATATACATTCATGACTTACCGGGCCTACCAAAGGATCCTGAAGAGCCATGCCTAAGGGACTTAATACATGTAGTAAAACATGTAATCCACTGTTAATCCACTGTTTAACATGCATCAACAGTTTAAAAAAATCTTGACTGCTACTCTCATGATATTTCTCTGACTAATAATAAATTAAACTTCAAAAGTTTTGGTCTTTGGAAAATGGCATCATAGATGGCTATTCAATGATGAGCCATTAGAGGAAATTGACACCTTTCCTTAACTAGGGGGCAGCTTTCTCTGAGAGTCAAGTGAGGTGATAGCTCAAATGTAAAAAGTTCTAGCTAACCAACTTCCTTAGCCCCGTTTGTTAAACTATATAAGGCCAAGGTTACCCCGAACCTTTTATATCAAGCTGAAGTTTGGAACTGAAAATATATTGCTACTAGATATATCATATCACATATAACACAGCTCTGGTTTTTCATCATTTTTTCAGATCAGTTATGCAACGGTTTCAGAGGCCCTGAGTGATAAACGTCAATTCCCTTTTTTCTACAGGATGCTCCCCAAAGAAGGAATCGAGTACCCAGGAATTCTCCAACTGCTCCTCCATTTCAGATGGACCCTGATTGGCCTCTTCGCTCCGGACACAGAGAAGGGGGAGAAATTCATGAGGACTTTCATCCCTGTGCTTTTCAGGAATGGGGTCTTTGTTGTGATATCACAATTAGTCTCAACGGTTATGCCTACGGCACCTTTCAGGGCCTCCATCTCCAAGTGGAGACAAGTCAATGTCTTTGTTCACGTCATAGAATATGTTTCCCTGTTGGAGAGAATTCTGTGGTTCAATTTAGCACTTACGGGTTTGCCAGAACCCATTGAAGGGAAAGTCTGGATCACTACAAGTTTGGGAATATACCCAATGAAAAAGGACAGAGTTTATAAACACATCCATAGTATTTCAAGCTTTTCATTTCAGGAGAAGAAAAGGCCAAACGATGATGCCTTTGAACCCAACATCTTTGTGGAAGCCCAGAAGGAAGCTCATTATTTCCAATGTTCTTTTTCAAAGAGTGTCTTTTCTGTCAAAGGCCGGAGCAGATGCACCCAGGAAGCCCCACTGGAGACCCAAGGGAAGGGGAGCAGGAAGCGGGTCCCATTTAACCACCATATTCACAGTGTGATTGAGACTCTGGCCCAGGCCTTGGGCACTGCTTATACCTCCAGATCCAGGAGGAGGAGGAAGGAGGGCGAAAAGAGTTTTGGGGCTCCAAGGCTGCAGGTGTGGCAGGTAAGGGGGCCCTGAGAAGGATCCATCAAATCTAGAGTTAGTTTTTTTTGGGGGGGGGGGATTAAATCCAAGGAAGAAGGAAGGGGATTTTGGTAAACCTTAATTCTTGGTATTTGCATTAAGACAATCAGTGAAGACTTCTCTTTGAGGCTCAGCTCCAAAATGACTCCTCTTTCTACTATGTTTTTCATCTTAGTAGCCAGAATCTTCTCTCTTGTAACTGAGTTCAAGTTTCTATGCCTGACACTCTGGAATAACAGTGAACAGATCTTAATCCTCTGGGTAAAATCTTTCATTGATTAGAAGAGCCCTGTCTCCTCCCTTCTCCAAACAAAATACTTCGTAATTTTGAATAGGTACCCCCAGACTTTTTCTTATGTTTAGCTCCCTTCTTCATTGTTTTTCCTCACGGCTCCTTTGGTCTCAGGCTTGGCTTCGTTGCCCTCCTCCAAACTGACCGAGTTTTTGTGGAAAATCTTCTCCCACCATGTTGCCCATAAGGGGGACCCAATACATAATTTTATCAAGCTTGGTATCCTTCATTCTTTTTCTTCTGCATCATTAATGATATTTTATTTATTTATTCAATTTATATGATACCTATCTCACCAATAAGGTGATATTATAATCTAATTAATTTTATGATTATTAGCTAATCATTAAAATACTATTACTAATTTATTATAAGTGACCAACTACATATATAATAATATAATAAAAAGTACACATGAAATATTAATAAAGATCTGTATTGTAGGTCTTATCTTTTTCTTACACAAAATATCACAGTTTGCCAAGTCCTAGTTGCTACAAATCAGATATCTTTCTACTGGATTTCACTTATACTCTTCTATTAGGAAATCATAAATATTTTTCTGGAAGCTGGGTATTTTTTAAAGTCAAATGGTTTTGTCTACAACTTGGTATATATCGTGAATAACAAAAATAACTTTCCCTCTTGCTCTGTCCATCTTTTTATTATCATACTGATGTATTCTCCTTGGTATTTTTTACATTGTTTATTTTATTGTTTCTATTATTTTACTTCTCTTTTGTTTGTATGCTTTTCATTTCTTCTTTTTTATTGTTGTAAGCCACCTAGAGTAGCCCCACAGTGAGATAGGTGGCAAATAAATTTAACAAGTAAATAAATAATAAATAAATGTGTCAACACTACCTGAACAGGACTATTTCTAACTATCCAATTTTATAGGAATCACTGAAAATTATTTCATCACAATTATTAAGACAGTTGTTATCCACTTAATTATTGCACCCTCCTGCCCTCACTAAATTAGGTTTCTAATAATCACAGCCGGAAGAACTTTCTTAATACTTTGCTGAAGTCAAATTACACCACTAGAATTCCTACAATCTATCAAGGAAGTTTAATGCTATGCAATGATATTTGGAGATCGGGAGAAGAGATGCTTCCTGGGAACAGTCAGATATTTGGGGGGAGGGAGTCCACAGCTGCATAACATGCAGAGAAAGGAACTCAGAAATTATCCTCCCTAACTTTTCAGGCTGTCACAAGTGTTGATGGGAAGATTTCTACTTTCAGAGTTGCCCTACAATAAAATAGAATGAGCTCATCAGTCGTGTTTCCTGTCTGGTCTTCCATGGAGAACATTAGCCTGACTCGGTCTGAAATGCTCCATATCATAGATAAATTTTGAAATTACTTATTTTATTGACATATTTTTTTCAGTTATGATTGACAAATTTTACTGAATGTTTATTTTACACTTTTGAAGATAGCGGTGACATGTGTCACAAACTAGGCATATTTTCAAGTTAAGCAACTGTAGAAGAAAAATTCAAATGTGAAAAGAGATGGAACATAGAGAGGGACCTTCTAGTCCCCCACCCCCATGCACAAGCAGGAAACCCTACACCACTTCAGACAAGGGGCTGCCCAGTCTCTTCTTAAAAACTCCAGTGTTGGAGTACCCACAAATTCTGGAAAGGCAAGTTGTTCTACTGATGAATTTCTACCAAGGAAATTTCTCCTTGGTTCTGGGTTGCTTCTCTCCTTGGTTAGTTTCCATCCATTGCTTCTTGTAATACCTTCTGGTGCTTTGCAAAATAGACACCTTGTGGGATAAGAAAGACCAGGTGGGATTAAAAAAAAGACCACTTGGAATAAGAAAGTAAGTTTTCTTTTCTTTTTTTTAAATTCCTGGATGTTTCCATTCTAGTTCCACCCCTTTCTGGAAAAGAATGAGTTTTGCAATATTTCCCAAATGAAACTGTACTTGGACCAAAATGGAGAGGTAGCAGCAGATCTGAACCTTGTGAGCTTGGTGGTTCTCCCCGAGGAGAATCCAATGAAATTGCAACTGGGGAGTTTTGAAAGACGGAGGTTTCTCATCAACCAAGAGGCTCTTTCACGGCTGAAGTTGCTCAACAAGGTGGAAGAAATATTGTCAACATTTCTGTTCTGTTTTCCAAAACCTTATGGCCCATTTATATATATATATATAAGGAAGGACCTGAACTTGCAGTCACTTGCTTTCTAGCCAGGTCCCTTCTCTACTAAACCAAACTGGCTGTAAAAAAATAATAAAATGACAAAAAATAATATAACTTCTTGAATAATTTTAATATTTGTAATATATAACAATACAATTTAATTTTAATATTAATGTTAGCAATTTAATATAAATTTAAAATCATGAATATATGAAGAATGGAGGAATGCATGTTTATAGGGCCATGAAGAGGAACTCACCAGTTGTCACTTTATGCTTAAATCTTTTTTTTTCAGCTCCATCCCTTCAGATTTTATTTAAACAATTATTATTAAGTAGAAATGTTTTTTGTTTCAATGTGGGGGGGGGGGGGGGTTGGTGGGGGGGGGGGGGGGGGGGGGGGGGGGGGGGGGGGGGGGGGGGGGGGGGGGGGGGGGGGGGGGGGGGGGGGGGGGGGGGGGGAAAAAAAAAAAAAGTTTAAGAAATGCCACAAGAAAAAGAGGGGAATTAAATGAAGAAAAATCTGCACATAGTTATATATCTCCCACAATATTTTGGAACAAGACAAAAACATATGAAGAATAGTTGTAACCATTAGGTGAGGCCAGTCTAGAGAACAGAAGGACATGATAACAGCATTCCTGTATTTGAGGGGCTGCCCCAAAGAAAAGGGGGACAACCTATTTTCCAAAGCCCCAGAGGGCAGGACAAGAAAGAATGGATGGAAACTCATAAAGGAGAGAAGCAACCTGGAATGGAGGAGAAACTTCCTAACAGTGAGGACAATCAACCAGTGGAACAGCTTGCCACCAGAAGTTGTGGGTGCTTCATCACTGGAGGTTTTTAAGAAAAAAAGTGGTCAGCCACTTGTCTGAAATAGTATAGGGTCTCCTGCTTGAGCATGAGGTGGACTAGAAGACCTCCAAGGACCCTTCCAGCTCTATTCAGATTGATTGAAATTAGAGAATTCATATTTATCTCAGCGAAGCCCAGAAACTCCTTTGCTAATGTTCATGTCTACATCCATTTTCCATGGAGGGTTACCTCTAACATATTTTCTTTGGCATTCCTTGTTTTTCTACTTAGTCCCTACCTCAGTCCAAATGTGTGGAAAACTGTCATCCTGGATTTTTCAAGCGGGATCGGGAAGGAGAGCCAGTTTGCTGCTACGACTGCGTCGCTTGTCCAGAGGGGACCGTCTCCACTCAGGAAGGTGGGTGACACCAGAGGAAAGGGTGCTGGTTTCATCCAGAGCACTTTGACCAATGTGCATGTTAAAAGAGACATCTCGGCAGGGGTGGGATTCACATTTTTTAACAACCGGTTTTGTGGGCGTGGCTTAAGTGGTGGGTGTGGCTTGGTGGTCATGTGACTGGGTGGACATGGCTTGGTGGTCATGTTATTGTCTGGGCATGGCCAACTCAACATCACTCACATTGAGGCACGCATCTCCTCGCCTGGCCTCTCATGATTGTGGGGATGTTGCAATAGTCGTAAGTGTGAAAAATGGTCATAAGTCACTTTTTTCAGTAACTTTGAATGGTCACTCCACACAAGCAAAGTACCAGCAAAGGAGGGGGGAAAAATTCCAGAGACGTTCCTGAGACAGGAAATCTAGCCCTGCCTAGAATGTAATAAGGGTTAATGAAGAGGCAGTTTCTGTAAGGAACACCAGAATATTTCCTTCCTGCCTTCCTTACAGGATTAGGCCAGTAATTTCTTCTAACAACTGGTTCTCCAAATTGCTTAGAATGTTAACAGCTGGTTCTAGTGAATAGGTGCAAACTGGTAGAATCCCACCCCTGCATCTCAGCTTTTTTTTTGTTCTTTATTTTAAAAATGTCCAATTTCTTCCATAGTGGGAGGATCAAGAAAAAGATCTTGAAGGATAAAATAGAAAGAGATAGGAGGACATAGTGAATTCACTTCTGCCAGAAGAAATGTCTATTCTACTGGTCAGTTTGGGGGTTGCCCCCCCCCCCCCACTTTCTTAGGGTAGGTTTCTTAGGTAGTTAAGCTTTCTGAGGAATTTCTGAAATCCTTGAAACACCAGGAGTGGTTTCAGGTCAATGGCTTTTTCTCGCCCAAACCAACTTTACCTTCCCGACCAAAAGATATATCAACCAATCAATCAATTTTAAGATCATAAGCAGAAATATCTAACTGAGTGGACCATGGGGAGTTAGCAGTTGGTTCAAGGAGTAAAAGATAAATATGAAAGAAGGGACTGTAAAATAAAATGCTTTCTGTTTTCTCAGATGCTGAAAAATGTACCAAGTGCCCAGATGATCAATATTCAACTGAGAACCGAGTCCAATGTATACCTAAAAGAATAACCTTCCTATCCTATGAAGATCATCTAGGAATCATCCTGACCTCCTTTGTCCTACTCTTGTTCCTAACGACAGGCCTTGTTTTAACCATATTCATTAAATACCTAGAAACTCCCCTTGTCAAAGCCAACAACCGGGACCTCTCCTACATCCTCTTGGTCTCCCTTCTGTTTTGCTTCTTGTCCTCCTTTTTCTTCATTGGCCGGCCAAAGAAAGCCACCTGCCTTCTCCGACAAATAATTTTCAGCATTGTCTTCTCAGTAGCTGTGTCTTCTGTTTTGGCCAAAACAGTCACAGTGGTGTTGGCATTCCTGGCCACAAAACCAGGGAACAGGGTTAGAAAATGGTTGGGGAAGAGCTTGGCCAACTCCATCATTCTTTCTGGTTCTGCTGGCCAAATTTTCATCTGTGCATTGTGGCTGGGAATTTCTCCTCCATTCCCTGACTCTGATCTCCACTCCCAGCCTGGAGAGATTATCCTTCAATGCAATGAAGGATCCGTCACTATGTTCTACGTCACCCTCAGCTATATGTGTTTCCTGGCTGCCATTTGTTTCACGGTGGCTTTCCTGGCCAGGAACCTTCCTGGGGCCTTCAACGAAGCCAAGCTGATCACCTTCAGCATGCTGGTCTTCTGTAGCGTCTGGATCTCCTTCCTGCCCACCTACCTGAGTACCAAAGGAAAGTCCATGGTGGCCGTGCAGAGCTTCTCCATCTTGGTCTCTGGTGCTGGGCTTCTGGGATGTATCTTCTTCCCCAAATGCTACATTATCATCCTGAGACCAGATCTAAACACTAAGGAACAGCTAATGATGAAAGTACAGAACTTATAGTGAAATTGTTTCATAAGCTCGTAATGTTTCATTTTTTTCATTGCAGCTACTATTTGGCTTGTATGGTTCCTTTGCATCATTGACAATTAAGGTGATTTGAAACCAAAGGAAATGAACATATGAACAGTGTAAGACAAATGAAATTAAATTTCAACATAATCATCAAGCAGCAAAATAAGTAAATTAATATTTCTAAAGGTTGAATCAAGGCAACTGGACCAAACTTTGTTAATATGAGATGTTTCATGGCTCATCCCAAGCAACTTCACCAGTCAGAGCAAAAAGTGAACTAATTAAAATGGTGGAGTCCTAGTTGCTTTCTGAGGTTAGTTGATTTCTTGCAATAAATCCTTTTGAAGTTTTGGAAGTTTGGCTCAAGATGCATGATTTAAATGGGGGTATCTGCCAGAATCTTGACATCCTCTATATACGGGTTTTTGATTAGCATTGTAGAATCTTACATTACTTAATTTGAAGGAGAATCTGAGAGCATCTAGCCCAACATGTCTCTGCAGAATTTCCATACAAAGCTTCTCTGGCAGTTGGCTGCTCAGTCTTTGCATGAACACAAACTGTAGTTCACTGGCTCAGGTCTAAAACGGTCCCTGCTTTTAGGATGTTTGCCTTCTCATTCAGCCACAGTCTCTTGACTGAGTTTATCTTATGGTGTCCCACATTCTGGGATAGAACACAAACAAAAACAAGGGATACCAAAGAAAATATGTTAGGACCAAACATCCAGGGAAAGTGTATGTTGACATGAACTTTAGTCAAGTAATCACTGGGTTTCACTTATTTAAATATGAAATATCTAAGTAGTTCCATTACATTACAAGGGGTGCAACCACTCACACACTCTTCATTTAGTTCCTCCCTTTTTGCTTCTGGCAGATCACATTGCAATAAAGGACTTTTCTACTTAATAAAGACTGGAAGGATTTAAACTGAAAAAAGGTTTGAACCCTATGTTGGAAAGCGATATTTATTGAATATTGGCCCAGCTATGTACCCAAGACAAGGTCCTTTATGTTGAAGAACCACAATTACCATGTTTCTCCAACAATATCCCCCCCACCCAATAAGAAGACCCAGCATGTTTTCTAGGCATAAAATGAAATTAAGCCCCTCCCACCAAATTTAGGCCTAGTTTAAAACATGTGAAATTGGGGGCAGAAGGTGGTGGGGAATCTTCCATTAGGACTGCCCTGTGGGCAGCTATGCCTCACCATCAGCCGCTCCTAACACCATGGTGGAGCATGGAAGGCCCCCTTACTCCTCCCTTACCCAGGTCAGCAGGCGGGCGGGGGTGGCGTGGATGTCTGGCAGCATTTCAGCCGCTTCTCAGGCCTCCGTAGCTTCCACGGCTCCCACCAGGATGTCTTTTTGGGGGTGAATTAATTCCCCCCGCACACCAGCGCATGGAAACATAGAATCACATTTATTATTAGTTACTATAGATTTGGAGCCTCCTTTTTGCCCAGAGAAGTTTAAGGTAGCTAATAATCAAAATGTCTAATGTCTATGTAATAGTATTTGCCCTTCTTATTATCTTCTTTATGCCCCCTCCCCCTTATTGTTATGATGAAAAACATGATGGTGCCATTGTTGTTGATGATGTTGATGTTGTTGATGTTGATGATGGTGCTGTCAGCTTGGAAGCCATTTTTCTTAGAGGCTTCTGGGATACCACATGCAGTGCCTGCGAATTTGGGAGGGGGATTTCAAGGATCAGTGGAAGATTAGCCACAACAACATTCCTTTCTCAGAAAGTCAAGGACATGTCACCCTGCACCTGGAGGGGAGTGACTAGGCGTAGTCTCCAGTTGGAACAGAGGTTTGGGCTATGTGATGAACAATTGGGTGCAGGGGTTGGATTTTGCATACTCTTTGGGCTAAGGAAATCCCGGAACTCTCACATTTGGCTTTTCCCCAGATGTGCCAATATGATATTTCTAATAAAAGGGTTTTTTGGGAAGATGATATTCTGAGAGTCCATTTCTTTGGAGGTTGTTACTTGGAATACTGACAGATGCTTTACATGTACACCAAGATCTTCTACACTGGAGACAAATTCCTAGTGTGTCTAATCACAGTTGCCCAAATAATGTAACAAAAATTCAATATTTACATACATAGTATGTTGTGAGTTAGTTTTGTGAGTTTGCTTGCAAGCAAATTTAATATGACAGACTCAGGTAGCCGATGGCAAAAAGATAGATCTCTGAATGAATCTGATTCTGTGAGCAACTCAATGTGCCTGCCTGCTTTGCCTGATTTTGGGTTAAAGTTGCTCTTTTTTAATAAAAAACAACAACAATATTTACATCAATATTTATAATATCTACATACAAGCCATGCCTAGCCAGTCACATGACCACCAAGGCACACCCACAATTTAGGCCTCTGGATCCTTGGGTGGGCAAAAACACCCTTCCAGAAATAACGGAAGTTGCAAAATGGGCCTTTTTCCGGCTTCTGGTGGGCTTCCAGAGCACAGGGGAAGCCTCTGGATCCTTGGGAGGGCAAAAACGGCCTCCCCTGGGCTCTGGAGGCCCACCAGAAGCTGGAATCAGGAAGTTCCAGTAGGCCAGGGCCACAATGGCCATGCCCACCCACCAACCTGGCAGTGAACCGTTTGCTGGGATTTTTGAATCCCACCCCTGCTTAAGATACAGAAGGATCTTGACAGACTTGAACATTGAGTGCTAGCTAACAAAATGAAATTCAATCGTGAAAAAAGTAAGGTTCTGCATTTAGGCAAGAAAAACCAAGTGCACAAGTACAGTATATGTGGTACTTTGCTCAATAGTAGTACCTGTGAGAGGGATCTTGGAGTCCTATTGTTAAGAAATTTGAATCCCACCCCTGGGAGATACTTTCCAGCCACCCCTTCTATCATTTGTCCTTCCAGTTTAGGAATGTTAGAAGCCATCAATCAATCCATACAGCAAAAGGGTAAAACATTTTCCTACTTTCCAAGTCTGCAATGGTTATCATCATTTTGAAACAGAGAAAAAATAAGTTACATAAAAATACAAAAGTAACTATATCAGTTAAAAAGTCACAAAATCAGTATCATGTGCCCCCCTTGGTCAAGACTGAAGTCAAGGAATTCTGAGGTTCCACAAGGATTATGATGTCACCTAACAACTGCAGTAATAACTGGGGAAGGTCATCCAGAGCGTTGCCACCGGGAGTCATCTGCATGGCCTTGACATTCACCTCTACTTCCCTCCTCTACTTTCAAGACTATGTCATAGAGAGAAAGAGAGCAGGTTCATATTCACCCCACCTGAGGAAAAAGACCCCTTCGCTCTCTTTTTGGAGAGTCTTGTCTCTTCCACAGCTGTCTTATATTAATATAGAGTAATTATCCCATTTCTTATCCTGTCCTTTGCTAACTGCATGACAATTATAATCGTTAATTCATTTATTTTAATGTTTGATGTGTCAGGATTCTGGCGATTGCCCTAATTAAATCATGAGCCTCAAGCAAAGCTTCAAAATAATCCAGAAGATTTATTAGGAGCAACATGTTTAATTAAATCATGATTTAATTAGAGCGATTGCTGGAATCCTGACAATGAGTTGACATGATGATTATGTTGGAATTTAATGTTATTGGTTTAAACTCTTCATAAGTTTACTTCTTTTGGATTTAAGTGCCTTTAAGTGTCCAACTGATACAAAGGAAGCATACAGACCCAATAATAACCTCAATAGAAAAACAAATGTCATGAACTTAAAAAACAATTTTAATATCACTGCCCTACTTTTAACATTAGATGCTCCTTAGTGTTTAGATCACGCCTCGGGATGATAATGTAGCACTTGGGTAAGAAGATGCACCCCAACAGCCCAGCACAGGAGGCCAAGATGGAGAAGATCTGCACAGGCATCATGTACTTCTCCTTGGTGCTCTGGTAGGTGGGCACGAAGGAGATCCAGATGCTGCAGAAGACCAGCATGCTGAAGGTGATCAGCTTGGCTTCATTGAAGGCTCCAGGCAGCTTCCTGGCCAGGAAAGCTACCATGAAGCAAATGGCTGCTAGGAGACACATATAGCCAAAGATAGTATAAAACATGGTAAGAGAGCCTTCTTTGAAGGTTGGTCTCTCCAGGCTGGGAGTGCAGGTCAGAGTCAGGGAAAGGAGGAAAAACTCCCAGCCAGATAGAGCAGATGAAAATTTGGATCCCAGAACAAGAAAGGATGATGGAGTTGGACTAGCTCTTCCCCAAATATCTCTTCACTCTGTTCCTTGGTTTTGTGGCAAGGAAGGCTAATACCACTGATTGTTTTGGCCAACACAGAAGACATGGCTACTGAGAACACAATGCTGAACACGGTTTGTCGGAGAAGGCAGGTGGCTTTCCTTGGTTGTCCAATGAAGAAAAAGCAGGACAGAAAGCAAAGCAGGAGGGAGACCAGGAGGATGAAGGAGAGGTCCCGATTGTTGGCTTTGACAATGGGAGTTTCTAGGTATTTAATCAATATGGTTAAAATGAAGCCTGCAATAACGAACAAGAGTAGAGCAAAGGAGACCAGGATGATGCCCAGATATTCTTCATAAGACAGGAAGCTTATTCTCTTGAGGATACTTTGGACTCGGTTCTGAGTCATCTGGGCACTTGGTGCACTTTTTAGTATCTAAAAAAACAAAGTAATCTTTCTTTTATAGTCTCTCCTTTTGAATTTCAAGAATGACCATAGTAAATGGTAAATAACATTTGCATATATATATATCTAAAACATTTGTATCAGTGGTGGTATTAAAAAAAAATACTACTGTTTCTGTGGGCGTGGCTTGGTGGGCATGGTGTGGCTTTATGGGCGTGGCTTTGTGTAGCTTGGTGGTGTGGCTTGGTGGGCATGGCAGGGAAAGGATACTGTAAAATCCCCATTCCCTCCCCACCCCACCCCACTAACCTGCTATGCAGCTCTGTTCTCCTGTGTAGGGCAACAAAAAAAGATGAAGCCGATCAGCTGGGACTCTGATCAGCTGGGACTCAGGAGGCAGTGAATAGATAGGGGCAGGGCCAACCAGAGGTGGTATTTTCCGGTTCTCCAAACTACTCAAAATTTCTGCTACCAATTCTCCGGAACCTGTCAGAACTGGCTGAATACCACCTCTGATTTGTATGGCTGATTGCCTTAAACCAGGGCTGTCAAATTCAAGGCCCACAGGCTGGACCTGCATGCACATAGCAGGTGACAGGTGAGGCTAGAAAAAGAGTGAGAGGCCAGGCAAAAAGGTGAAGAGGCGAGGGGTGCATTTGTGGTAAGCATATGGAGACTGGTCACTATGCTTCACTCTGCCTAGCAAGAGCTGTAGCTTGTTGGCCTCACCCCGCCCAGTCACTTTGCTTGGCCTGCGCACACATAGCCTCTTCACCTCTTCGCCTGGCCTCTTGCCTCTGTGCCCAGCCTCACCTCGCCTCTTCACCCAGCTTCATCTCTTCACCTGGCCTTGCCCCACAGTGGCACCAGGAGCAGCATGGGTGTCAATCTCACCATGTCACATTGCATTCATGTGATGCTTCATGACATTTGCCTCATTTGTTGAGCTGCGGTGGACATTGGACATTGCCTGCAAGTGATGAATCTGGCCCGTGGGCTGCCAGTTTGATACAGTTAGACAAACTTAGCTCCTTTTTTTGTTCATCTTATGGTGTAGCCACCAAATCCCTAATCATATTTATTCCTCTGTGTCAGAGTATACGCATGAACTGGAATAGAGCTTGGTAACAAGGTCAGCCAATGAATACGCATAGCAATTAAATCAGCCAATGAGGACAGCTTGAAACTGAAACTAGAAGTAGGCTAGGTGTGGCTCTATGTTAAGCTTTGCAACTCTGCAGCTATGTTGAGCTCTGAGTCTGTCTATTGAAGATGAAACTAACTTGCTTGCTTGATGAAGACTGGAGCTCCGCATTGAACTTGCAGCATGTTTCTGTCTGAGTTTGCTCCATTTTGGAGAAATCTACAACTGGTTTGTAAAATCTACTTATTTTATAAAGTTTATAAAGATGTAAAATGAAGCATCAGCCATCTGTGTTTATTTTTCTGGTGCTGAATTAACGCTGAATTAATGCTACAAAACTCTGAAAACTCTGCATACGTTTTGGATGCAAGGTAAGTGCAGGGCCTGCACAGAGGCTTGGGGAGGGCAAAAAATGGGCATCTAGAAGATAGGCTCCAGAAGACTGGAAATGGGCCTGTTTCTGGCTTCCAGAGGTCCTCCAGAGCCCAGGGAGGCCATTTTCACCCTTCTGGAGGCTCAAGGAAAGCCTCCGGAGCCTGGGGACGGTGAAAAACGGGCCTCTCAGGAGGTGGGGAAGGTCACAAAACAGGCCCTTTTGAACCATTCAGCCTCTGGAGGGCCTCTGGAGCCAGGGGAGGCAGTTTGCACCCTCCCAGAGACTCAAGGAAAGCCTCCAAAGCCCAGGGAGGGTGAAAATGCCCCACCCACCATGGTTCAGGAGGCCAACTAGGCCATTCCCATCGTGGCCACATACACAATTTAGGGAAAATCAAGTTCAGAAATGGGTGAGCATGGCTTGGTGGGGGTAGTGTGGCTTGGTGGACATGGCTTGAAGTGTGTGTGGCCAAGTAAGGATACTGTAAAATCCCATTCCCTCCCCACCCCACTAACCTGCTTTCCAGCTCCATTCTCCTATGCAGGTCAATCAAAGCACGGGTCCCCAACCACCGGTCCGCGGACCGGTACCGGTCCGTGGAACAAGTGGGGATCACTGAACCAAAGAAGACCCAGCTGATCAGTTGGGACTTGGGAGGCAGAGAATAGATGGGGGTGGAGCCAGTCAGAGGTGGGATTTGCCGGTTCTCCGAACTACTCAAAATTTCCTCTACTGGTTCTCCAGAACTGGTCAGAAGCTGCTGAATACCACCTCTGAGCTGATACCAAATGGGAAGAGAGCCACTTTCTCTTCTGGGACTTTGCAATATGGCCTGGTTTTACACTCTAAAACTCAGAAAGTCTATTTCAGCAATGTCCTTCCTTAACATCAGAGGTGATTCATTTTTAATTTTACAACAATGTTCTTTTCCTCAATATATTTCAGTGCCTAAAGACAAGATCTCTTTGGCAGGTTTCCATTTTCTCCCTTGAGGCAAAAGAGTTAACAGTAAAAACTGAACAGAATATTTCTCATCGAAATTTCAATACATTGTTTAGCTTCAGTTGAACATTGAAAAGGTCAATCAACCAGAATAGAGCTCAATGGTACTTTGGAGCACTTCTAATCCAACTCGCTGCTCAAGTAGGACACCCTATACCAATTCAGACAGGTTGCTGTTCAATCTTTCCTTAAAAACATCCAGTGATGGACCTTCATAGAGTCTCCATAGACCTCCACTGATGAAGCATCCACAAATTCTGAAATCAAACTGTTCCACTGATTAATTGTCCTCACTGTTAGAAAATTTGTTCTTAATTCCTGGTTGCTTCTCTTCTTGAATACTTTCCATCCATTGTTTCTTGTCTTGCCTTCTGTTGCTTTGGAAAATAAATTAACCCTCTTCTTTGTGCCAACCCCTCAAACAGTCTTACACTCTTCATATTTTTATTTATTTTTTGTTTTAAGTAAACTAAATTTTCAAATGCATGTTGAAGGAAGCATACAAACACAATAATAATGAATATTTAAATATTATCAGCGTGAAACAATTTCACTATTACTTCTCTACTTTTATCATTAGATGTTCCTTTGTGTTCAGATCTGGTCTAAAGATGATAATGTAACATTTGGGGAAGAAGATGCATCCCAAAAGCCCAGCACCAGAGGCCAAGATGGAGAAGACCTGCACAGCCACCATGGACTTTCCTTTGGTGCTCAGATAGCTGGGCAGAAAGGAGACCCAGACACTACAGAAGACCAGCATGCTAAAGGTGATCAGCTTAGCTTCATTGAAGGCTCCAGGCAGATTCCTGGCCAGGAAAGCCACTGTGAAGCAGATGGCGGCCAAGAAACCCATGTAGCTGAGGGTAATGTAGAACATGATAACAGAACCTTCATTGCATTGAAGGATGATCTCCCCAGGCTGGGAGTGCAGATCAGACTCAGGGAATGGGGGACATACTCCCAGCCACGTGGCACAGAGGAAAATTTGGACACCAGATCCAGAAAGGACGATGGAGTTGGCCAAGCTCTTCCTCAACCATCTTCTCACCCTGCTCCCTGGTTTTGAGGCTAGGAAGGCCAGCACCACCATGACTGTTTTGGCCAACACAGAAGACACAGCTACTGAAAAGACAATACTGAAAATTGTTTGTCGGAGAAGACAGGTGGCTTTGCTTGGTTGTCCAATGAAGAAAAAGGAGGATAAAAAGCAAAGCAGAAGGGAAACAAGGAGGATGTAGGAGAGGTCCCTGTTGTTGGCTTTGACAATGGGAGTTTCTAAGTATTTAATGAATGTGATTAAAATGAAGCCCGTAGTCAGGAATAAAAGTAAGGCAAAGGAGACCATAAAGATGCCCAGATGTTCCTCATAGGACATGAAAGTTATTATTTTGGGGATACACTGGACTCGGTTCTCTGTTGGATATTGATCATCTGGGCACTTGGTGCACTTTTCTGTATCTGAGAAAATGAAAAGAATATTCTTTTATATCTCTTTTCACATTCCAAGAAATATTTTCTTTGCAAATGGTAAAAATATATAACATTTGTCTGGCTGCCCTTCTTAAACCCATCTGTGGGCAGCTCAACACTCAACAACAATAAAATACGAAAAACAAAATAAAACTGAAAAGCACTCAGGCAATATGCCACACTCTCATCAATATGCCACATTCTGCACTGACTTCACTTATCCCAATTTCTGGGAGAAGAGCCAAATCTCCATACCAAGGGTCTTCAAACTTGGCAAGTTTAAGGCTTGAGGACTTCAATTTCCAGAATCCTGAACTAACATGACTAGAGGAGGAATTAGGGGAGTTGAAGTCCACAAATCTTAAAGCTGTCAAGTTTGAAGACCCCTGCTCCATACATTTAGAAGATGAGGGCCTGTTGCATTTCAAGTGATAGGGTATTTTATAAGGTAAGACCTGCGACAGAAATTGCTGCATTCTGAGGAGCCAAAAGGTAGCAATGTTTTATTAATGGATCTGGGGCATATCTATTATACCTGCTCTTGTGGACAAGCAGATCTACTCAAGGAAAGGAAGTTCCCTGTTTCTATGTCATGTAGGACTTTAGAGTGAATTGAATTACACTTGAAAAGCATTGGGTACCTGTGCAGTTCACATAATACAGTAGGTATAAATATAGCTATAGTTGCATAACTATAACTAGCATGAAACTCAACACCATGCAGGCCATTGAATTTTGGACCATTTGTATATTGTAAGTGGAGTTCATGAGCAGCCCCATCTAACCATATTGCAGTAATTCAAGCAGGAAGTGTCCAAGGCATGACCAGCCCAGGAATGGGCACAATTGGTGCACAAGAAGAATCTCTATGAAGGTTCTTCTAGTGCAAATTTCCTTCTGTACATCAGGTTATAGCCACGAATCTAGGAGGTCCCCCAAATTGTGCACTACCTCCATCCAAGGGAGTGTCACCCCCATCCATCAAGTAAGGGACAGCATATCACTATACTGTTTGGGGACCAAATACAGAAAACCATCTTGCTAGAGAGTGGTGTGTTTCAAAAAAATTTACCACGGGTTCAGTGGGTGTGGCTTGGTGGATGTACTTTGCGCATATGCACACACTTTGCATGTGAATGTGCACCAAACACACACTTTGCACAGGCGCAGAGGCTTTCTGACTCACCTCCTGCAAGCCTGCACTCTCCCTGTCGCTTCAGCAGCTGTCACGGAACAATCCACTGTGTTGTGCAAAGCAGCTGCGGTTCAAAAGCTGGACATAAAGGTTAGTATGAGAGCCTGGGAGGGCGGGTGAGCCACAGTGTCAGAGAGAACCAGTTCAGTTTCCACTGCTAATTGGTGCTACCGGCTCGGCCAAACCGGGCCAAACCGGTAGAATACCATCACTGTTGCTACAGCTGAATCAAAGTTGGTTCCTCTTCACTCAATTCACATAGCTTCTGGGTGCTCAGTCATGGTTTCCCCAGAAACAACCAAATTAACTGTTTTATTCAAGGAAAAGAATCCTTCCACTTTCATTTGTACTTGGGAACTGTTGCTAGATTTTGTGCTCAAGGTAGAAAAAAAATGGAAAAGATTTTGGGATTGAGGGGGTCCTTGGTGCTCTCTGAGCTTGCTTGTTTTCTTAAAGACATCTCATTACCCTAACTGGGTGACATCATCAGTGCTAGTAAGTAGTGCTGTTTACTGTCAGTTTATATTCTGGTGACTAAACTGTCTGTGTGGATGGGAGTGGTCTTAGAGAGTCTTTGGTTAGGGTTAGTGTATTCAGTGGTGGGATTCAACATTCTTTACTATCAGTTCTGTGTGTGTGGCTTAGTGGTGTGGTGTGGCTTGGTGGGCGTGGCTTGGTGGGTGTGGCTTGGTGGGCATGGCATGGGAAGGATACTGTAAAATCCCCATTCCCACCCTACTCCGGTGAAGGATACTGCAAAATCCCCATTTCCTCCCCACCCCGCTAACCTGCTTTCCAGTTCCATTCTCCTGTGCAGGTCAAGAAAAGAAGACCCAGCCGATCAGCTGGGACTCGGGAGGCAGAGAATAGCTGGGGGTGGGCCCAGTCAGAGGTGGTATTTGCTGGTTCTCCGGACTACTCAAAATTTCCACAACCGGTTCTCCAGAACTGGTCAGAACCTGATGAATACCACCTCTGGCATAGTCAGGGTAATGCAAGAAAACAAGCAAGCTCAGGGAGCATTCTTGATTGATTTTGGGATTTTCTGATTAGGCAAATTTGTTATAGAAGTAGCTAGAATTCTAAGTATGCAAAAGCAAAAACCCGAGGCTGAGATGTTATATTCCCATTGTGAAAGAAATTGTTGAAAATAAAGAACAATTAACATGCACCTTGATCAAGATCTCTGCCCTCCAAAGTCACCCACCTTTCTGAGTGGAGATGGTCCCCTCTGGACAAGGAATGCAGTCATAGCAACAAACTGGCTCTCCTTCTCGAGCCCGCTTGACAAATCCAGGATGACAATTTGCTCCACATTTAGACTGAGGCAGAGACTATGAAGAAAAACAAGGGATGCCAAAGAAAATACGTTAGGACCAAACATCCAGGGAAAGTTGGGGTTGACATGAACTTTAATCAAGTAATCTCTGGGTTTCATTTATTTAAATATGAAATATCTAAGTAGTTTCATTACATTACAAGAGGTGCAACCACTCACACGTTCTTCATTTAGTTCCTCCCTTTTGCTTCTGGCATATCACTTTGCAATAAAGGACTTTTCTACTTAATAAAGACAAGAAGGATTTAAATTGAGAAAAGGTTTGAGCCCTATGTTGGAAAGGAATATTTATTGAATATTGGCCCAGCTATGAATCCAAGACAAGGTCCTTTCTGTTGAAGAACCACAATTAGATGATACCACCTGGCATTGAAAGATAGAATCACATTTATTATTAGTTACTGTAGATTTGGAGCCTCCTTTTTGCCCAGAGAGGTTTAAGGTAGCTAATAATCAAGATGTCTAATGTCTATGTAGTAGTATTTGTCCTTCTTATTATCTTCTTTATGCCACCTCCCCCCTTATTGTTATGATGAAGAAGATGATGGTGCCATTGTTGTTGTTGTTGATGATGATGTTTTTTTTTTTTAAAAAAAAACAAGTTTTATTAATTTTCAAAACACACAAATCATCATTATCCATTACATGTTTAAACCTTTTTCCATTATAAATTTAACAAGTCAGATAGACTATAATTCTGTTTTAAACCATTTCCATATAAACATACAAAAACCTCTTATCCAATTTCTCTTTACTTCTCTTTACTCTTATTCAATTTCATTATTATTATTTCATCTATTTCTTTCTGACTTAGTTACCATTATTCTCATTCTATATTTCTGCAAGGTTTTATTAATTCTCCCAAAAAAAAACATATACACACAACACACAAAACATAAAAAAAATCTTTTTGGAAAGTAACTTGGCCCCAGGTATCTCTCTCTTCATGGACTTCAATTATATTCATGCTCATCTTACATGTCATTACTTATTTTATTTACCATTCTAAGTCTTCTATATTAACTTCTCCACATATTTCACTCTTCTTAATTCTATCTTAATTAATCATCTTAATTTGAATCATTATGTTTGTATCTTTTGTCCATTCTTTATTGTCCCTTTGTCTCGTTCCTTATAAAAAAAAAAAAAAGTTTCTCCTGAAATCACTAATCAGAGTATGATGCCTTTCTATCTCCCCCCTAAATTAATCAAATTAACATTTAAAATAACACCCAATACCCAATCCGATTTTGCTTGGTACATTCTATCTAAATAGTACATCCAAAATAATTAAATACATAGTTAAACAATAGATCTAAATATTAAAAACAAATACTATAATAGAAATTTTATAATGACATCAATATCATAATCTTATTAAACTCTTTAATTAAAACTCAATATTCTAAACCTCCCCTCATATTATTAAATTTTAAAACCAATCATTATTAAACATTTCAACAGTTTAATCTCTTATCAACTCTTAAACCATTTAAGTTTTCTATTTCTAATACAATGCTACAATATCATCTTATGTACCTTGCAAAATCTTTTTTGAAGAAATTATACTTTATCCTTTATCCCTAAAAAAGATTCCATTTTTCCCATTTAGCTTCAAAACTTTGTAGCTTTTCTCCACCTTTTCCCTTCCTTTCTTCTCCCAACAAACCTTTCTACCCCCACCTTCTTCTAGCCTCTGCCTTACTGGCTTCCCTTCTCTGTCGTGTTCCTTTTCCCTTTTGTTTACTATCATTATATTGATTTTGCACCTTATTTTTCCCTTTCTTAAGTGTTTTTTAAATCTTAAGTCCTTTATTTCTCTTCCTTTCCCTCTTCCTTCTTTCTTGGTCGAGTTCTGAAATTTATTAAAAATGGCTTCCTCTCCTTCTTCTTCTGCTGCTGTCTTCATCTGTTGTAATGTTTGTTGATAGTTAATAAGCGCCATTTCTAAGAAAAGGAAGGCTTCTTTCAAACCAGCTTTACCATTTTTTTTGCTTGCTCATAATCTTTTCTCAGTTCCTCAATAGAAAGAGCCATTATAAATCTTTTCTTTTCTTTTTCTCTTCTTTCTTCTTACAACAACAGAATATTCCAAAGAAAAAATAAAACAGTCCCAAAGTTATCAATCAGTCCAAACCAAGGCAGAGTTCTCACTTTCTCCTCCTGGGGTAGTATCAATCAGAAAAAGAGAAGTCCAAATCTGTTTCTTAAAGTCTTATTGCAATATATTTTAGTCTTCAAATCCTTAAGGCATCTCCTCCAACAAAGTCTTAGCATACAAATATTTTTTTTAATCTTCTCCCTTCCCACTCATCGCTTAAAGCCAGTTTTCACCTAAAAAAAATAGGTTTCTTAATATCCACTTATTTATTCCGTAGGAAAGGAGGGTAAACTTTCCTTTCAGCACCACCAAACTGCCGCTTTTTTCCTCTTCTAGAAGGTATCATTCAGAAAGTCATATTTTTCAGGAATTTTGTTAAATATGTCTTAGAGTCCTAGGAACCAAGAAAAACTTTCTCCTTTCATAAACTTTCTCCACTTCTTCCTGCGCATTCTTACCCGGCTGCCAGCTTCTTTGTGGCGGCCATTGCGGACCACCGCTGCACCGTCTTGGGAAAAGGGGGTTCTGCCGGCCGGGGAGGGGGTCTGCAACACCCCCAAACCCTTCTCTGGATCCCCCCTACCTTCAGCTGCCCTTGCAGGGCAGCCTAGCTCTGGACCCGTCCGGATCGGAGCCCCAAAAGCGGCTAGCACAGAAGGGATCGCGCAGCTTCGCAAATCCCTGCCGTTCGCGAAGCCAACAAACCGGAAGTTCCGATGATGATGTTGATGATGTTGATGCTGATGATGCCATCAGCTTGGAAGCCATTTTTCTTAGAGGCTTCTGGGCTACCACATTCAGTGCCTTGGAATTTGGGAGGGGATTTCAAGGATCGGATTAGCCACAACAACATTCCTTTCTCAGAAAGTCAAGGACATGTCACCCTACACCTGGAGGGAAGTGACTAGGGGTAGTCTCCAGTTGGAACGAAGTGATGGGCTATGTGATGAAAGATTGAGTGCAGGATTTGGATTTTGGGTTTCTTTGGAAACCCGGAACACTCAGATTTGGGTTTTCCACAGATGTGCCAATATGACATCTCTAATAAAATGGATCTTTGGGAAGATGATATTGTCAGAGTCCATTTCTTTGGAGGTTGTTACTTGGAATGCTGACAGATGCTTTGCATGTACACCAAGATCTTGTACACCGGAGACAAATTCCTAGTGTGTGTAATCACTGTTGCCCAAATAATGTATTCATTCTTCAGCTTCAGATAAAAATAACTCATTAAGGGGTTTTCAGATGAAGTATTCTCTTACCAGCCAAAGGGCAAATATTTTTCTGGAAGGACTTTTCTTTGGGTCAAAGTCATGTTTCAGTGTTGCAGCTTTCTGGATCAGGGCATTATAACATTCACATTCACATCGGACTAGCCACTATGATGTCATGTGAACTGAACTTTCTTCCTAGCATATTGTACCATCCTGGCAGCCTAAATCTTGACATGGGGGTGCTTACAACATCAATGTCTATGGGTTTTTTTTAGGTCCCCAATCAGATCAAGCTGAATCCTAATTCCAAAATTCATTTTATTTATTGATTTAAAAATAAATAACTTATTTTATTATTTATTTTTAGAAGACCTCCAAGATCCGTTCCAACTCTATTATCCTATGTTCTATGTTGCCACTGGAACTAACAGGCATTCTGTCTGATTTTGATTCAATTTTGTCACATGTAGTCCAACATCAAATTGAGGAACTACTTAACAAAATTGCTTTCTCCTTTGTTATTTGAGAACAACAAAGAAGCAACAAGGAATTCAGCACCACAATCTCAGACCTGGATGGTTCTCCTCACCAGTTTCCCCATGGCTTCACAACTTCAACATTAAATAACGGTGACCATGCTTAGATTACTTGAAATGGGTCTTACGGTTTGGACCACAGAGAAAGAGGTGGCAATATTTCTCCTACCTTGTTGAGCAACTTTAGTTGTGAAAGAGCATTTTGGTTGATAACAATATTTTGTCTTTTAAAAATGCCCAGGTGCTGTTTGATGGAATGCTTCATGGGGAGAACCACCCAGCTTATGATGTCCAGATCTGCCATTACAGCTCCATTTGGGTCCAAGTAGAGTTTCTTCTGGGAAAGATTGTAAAACTCATTCTTCTCCAGAAAGGGATGAAACTAGAATGGAAACATCCAGGAATTTTAAAAGCAGAAATCTTGGTTTCTTATCCATATTTGCATATTTTAATATTTCTTCTACAGGTGTCTAACTTGCAGATAAGCTTAGTTTGGAGAGCAAGTGTCACCACTATCTGGAAAAGTGAAAAACAAAGTTTCAGCAAAATTTATCCATCATAAAATGGTAAAATATAATTGACAAAAGGGAACATTATAGAGGTCATTCTAGAGCAGGACTTAGTTAAGTAATTTGGTGTGAAAATTAAATAGATAAAAGCTGCCTTAAAATGGTTCTTAAATAAGTTTCCATATTTCTCGGAAAAGTGGGGAGTTGTGAATAACAATTAGCCCTTTCCCCTGTATTCTTCTATATTTTTAATAATATAGGAAGAAAATGTTAATGAATCATGATTTCATGCTGCAAGATTTATACCAACTGTTTTGATCTCTTTGTAAAAATACAAAGAGAAATCCAGGAAATTATTTATACTGTATGTGTATATGTAAAATCCAATAAAAAATCTATTTACTTAGCAACTAGGCTTGACAAAGTATGGTATCTCCTATAGGTACAAACAAATTGTGAACCATGTAATGCTAAAATTTCATTTCATATTATTATATATGTATCCTGGTCATTGATTATAATAAATTAGTAATAGTACTATTTTAATGGTTTGATAATAATTGGATTTGGATGAAAGGGAATTGAATAGCCATCAATTGGCAGATTATATAAAATTGGAAAACTAAATGTATAACTCACTTCAAAGAGAGATGCTAAACAAATAAATCTAATTAATAAAATAAATAAATAAATAAAGTAGAGCCAGATATAAAATTCAAAGCATATCTTGAGGGTTTACCATAATGGGATAAAAAAAACCCAAATTTTAAGAGAGACAAGTATAAAGTTTGCTATATGGAAGATGAAGAAAAAATGATATCCACATGGAAGGATGCAGGATACAAAATTTGTTAAGAATACTTGTGAGAATAATTTCAAAATAATAGTTGACTGTAACCCAAAGGTCCAGTCAGCAGTGTGATGCTCATGAAAAGAAGGCAAATGCTTCCATAAGAATCTCAGGAAATGTATGTTCTGCTTTGAGGAGACTCACAACTCAAGTACCAGGTCCACTTGGAGGCATTATGCACATAAACTGGATCTGTTTTAGGGAAGGGCTATGAAGTCAAGGAAGAGCTCTGTCAGCATTCCAAGTAACACATCCATCAAAAACAGAACTCCAAAGCAGGTAGATTCCTCAAAAAACATGTTTATTGGATACATCATACCAGCACAGCTAGTGAAAACCAACTTTAAAAGTTCTCGTGGGTTTTCCCCTAATTAAAAGAGCAAATAATTCCCTCCCTAGATGTCCCAGGTCACATTGTCCAATAAAAGTAGCTGGCAGGTTTCTTGGTCACTCCTCTCCTCCTTCAGCTGCAACCGTTTGGGATGACCTTGGTTCCCATAAGAAAACTGTTTGTTTTGAATGTTAATTGGTCTATATTTCCCCCTCCCTTCCCCCTCTCAGAGTTCATGGCAACTATGAGGCAGCAAAAGATGGCTTCAGCCAGGTTCTTTTGAGTTGGCAAGATCAAAGGAGCTGCTCTTAGCTTTGAGAGAGGACAACAAAGGGAAGAGTAATGTTGGAATATTAGAGTGGAAAATCAGAAGATTTGGAGACCCATTTCAACTAATACACTCTCAGCTGGAGAATGGAGGATATAGCTCTCTTCCAATAGCTGAAAGATGCTACGCAAAACAAAACATCTGTTTACTGCTATCCCAGAATGTGGGACATCATAAGATAAACTCAGTCAAGAGATTGTGGCTGAATGAGAAGGCAAACATCCTAAAAGCAGGGACTGTTTTAGATCTGAGCCAGTGAACTACAGTTTGTGTTCATGCAAAGACTGAGCAGCCAACTGTCAGAGAAGCTTTGTATGGAATTCTTGCAGAGACATGTTGGGCTAGATGCTCTCAGAGTCTCCTTCAAATTAAGTAATGTAAGATGCTATAATGCTAATCAAAACCCATATATAGAGGATGTCAGGATTCTGGCAGTTACCCCCATTTAAATCATGAGTCTCGAGCCAGACTCCTAAAACTTCAAAAGGATTTATTGGGAGTTAACATGCCAGCACTGCCTGGATGTTGTCAACTCTGCGACACATAATTCATTGTCACTCTTGACCCTGGTTTTCCCCCAACCCCCGGGTGTATCATAATTCATATTCTCCAATGGTACACATCCATAGCCAAGAATCATCAATCATGTTCTCCAGTTAGAATATTGTGTGGCAGAAACTTCAGTCACCTAATCACCATCTTTAAAAACATTTATGGAATGTAGTTTCAGTTTTGCAAGCTGCTACAGTGCTCCTTCTTCCCTTTCTGTTGGCAACTCAAAAAAGTCCAGATAAATATTTGATGAGTTGACAGAGGAAGTAATTAAAAGTGCACACCTCCTTTTAAAATTCAGCAGTATTCAGATACATATCCATAAAGCCCAATCTTTAAAATATTCAGCCATGAGTGATTGAATTGGCCAAAAATATTGGCCTTTTGTAGTACAGATAGCTTGAGATGGTTCTCCTCCTTCCCCTTTGGATTCTTCCTCAAAAGAAAGTAAGATTAATGTATTGTTGGGACTCCATACCTGCCATGGCTGCAGCTTTGGAACCTCCAACTTCTCTTCACCCAACTTACTTCTCCTTCTGGATCTGGAGGAATATGCAGCCTTCAAGACATGAGCAAGAGTCTTAATGACACTGTAAACACGGTGCTTATTTGAAATCTGTGTTCTGCGTCTTTTTGCTTCAGTCTCCACTGCTGCTGTCTGCTGGCATCTTATCTGGCCATGGACAGAAAAGACATGCTTTGAAAAAAAACAGTGAAAACACTTGTCTTTAAACTGGGGGTCTACAAATATATCGATTTTAAAGGCATCATCTTCCAGCTGTTCTTTCTCCTGAAAGGCAAGGGTCCAAACGCTATGAATGTATCTGAAAAGTCTGTGCTTTCCCATGAAATATTCCCCCAAAACTGTGATGATCCAGACTTTCCCTTCAATGGGTTCTGGCAAACGTATCAGTGTTATGTGGAAAGGGAAAATTCTCTCCAAAAGGGGAACATGTTCGATGAAGTGAACAAAGACATTGACTTGTCTCCACTTTGTGAAGGCATCCCTGAGGGGTCTTACATGGCCAGTCCTTGAGAATCGTTGCGATATAACAACACAGATTCCAGTCCTGATAAGCAGAGGAGTAAAAGTCCTCAGGAAGTGTTCTCCATTCTCTGTGTCTGGAGCAAAGAGGCCAATCAAGGTCCATCTGAAATGGAGGAGCACTCGGACAATTCGTGGGTAGTGGAAGCCTTCTTTGGGGAGCATCGGATGGAAAAAAGGGAATTGGCTTTTATCACTCAGAGCCTCTGAAGCAATTTTATCACTGATCTGAAAAAGCAGTAAGAATGCTGTGTTATATTTTTGGGTCAATTTAAATCTAAAATATGAGGTTGTAATAAATCCAATTTGCTTCTCATGAACATGTTAGAATGGTTTATTGTTGATTATTCTTGAGGCCATATTAAGATGCAGAATATAAAACACAGGACATTAATAAGACTTTATATAATATAAAATAAAGCAATAAATTAAGTAAGAAAAGAATAAAAATAAAGATTGCAAATTATTTCTGTATCATCCCTACAATTTATAGCAATAAAATCCAGAATCGGAGATTTGAACTGAACTGCTTTGTTCAAATAATGAGCCATATTTTATGCATATTTCAAAATCTCATCACACAGGAAATATGTTGTTTTAATCTTAAAATATCAATAGTGTAGTCCAAGATACTGATCTCTCTTATACAACTGAAATTTAAATAATAGATGTGCCTTCTATCTATGGAGCGCTGCAAATAAAAGCAATTGTAAATCTTGTAAATCTTCCATACTTAAAACATTGTGCCCAGCTGCTGAAATTTTGCTCCAATATGTTTTATCAGTTGTATCAGTTCTAAGTAAGATAATCCATTGGGATTCTTTTCACAAATCTATGATTTATTCGCTTTTGAAAATCCTGACAATATCACTATTTTGGCCAAGATCATGTACAAAATATGAACTTCCATCACTGCTCCATCTGCCTTTTGTATAGAACAGCATTTTTTTTTATTGAACACAGAGCCTTTCTTCATCTTCATTGTTTCCAGACAAGAAACAATGGATGGAAACTAATCAAGAAGAGAAACAATCTGGAAATCAAGGTAAACCACTTCAAACTCAATTACAGAAAATATGACTTCAGGAACAGAGTGGTCAATGCCTGGAATGCTCTACCCAACTTCATTGTTACAGCCTCAAACCCTCACAGCTTCAATCTCAAACTGCCTACCGTGGACCTCGCCCCATTCCTAAGAGGTCCTTAAAAAGGGCATGCATAAGCGCACCAGCGTGCCTACCATCCCTGTCTTACTGTCCCCATTTATTTGTGTTTGTGTTTATGTTCATACCTATACTTGTTATTTTGTACATGTTTGACAAACAAACAAACAAACAAAATAAATAAAAAATGAATTAAGAAAAAACTTCCTAACAGGGAGAACAACTAACCAGTAGAACAGCTTGTCTTCAAAATTTTAGGTACTTCATCACCCGGAGGTTTTTAAGAAAAGACTGGATAGCCACCTGTCTGAAATGGTATAGGGTCTCCTGCTTGAACAGGATGCTAGACTAGAAGACCTCCAAGGTCCCTTCCGAGTCTATTCTGATTGATTGTTTGACCTTCAAAAATGGGCATCAGAATTCCCCAAAGCAATGGTGGGGAGGGGAAATGAAGTCATAAGAGGACATGTCTGCTTCGATCCTGGCCCTCTCTCCACTGTAGATCCCAATCCCCAGCAATGACAACTTCAGTAACCACCGTTAAAAGCAGGAATTCCACAGAAACAATATGATTGGGTCTATCACTCACTCACCACCCCCACTCACTTTACAAGATACACACACACACACACACAAACCTGTGGGACTTTGTAGGTGCCAAGTAACACTGACATCTGCATGGAGATATCTCTTTGAGCACCATCAAGAAGAGCCAAAAGGTTGTCTTTCCTTCCACAGCTGTAGTTGGGAATGTTGGCTTCTCCAGTAGACAGCATGTCCAGCAAGGCATGCGAAGTGCCAAGCGTGTTCAAATAGTTGTCATGGATGTTATAGCCCAGTGTGAGGTTGTCAAGGAGTTGGGGATTCTTGTTGACCAATTGAATGGCAAAGATGTAGCGGAAGAGATTTGATTGCTCCAAAGGCAAACGCCTGGAAAAACATTCATGTTATTAGAATCACCAAAGCACCAATAACAAAATATTTCTTTCAATTTTATCTGCACATGTCTATTGTCACTTATGTTTATATTGTATAATGCTGTTCCAAAATTCATTACCAGGATTCAAAATATTTCAATCATTCAAGGAGAACCATCATAAAAGAATGAGAGTGTTTCAAAAGTGGTCCAGAAAAACAATTCTACAATTGTGGGATTATACTCCATTATTTTCTATTCCTGTAAATATAAAGATACAGATACAGATAATCAGAGTTGGAAGGGACCTTGTATGTCATCTAGTCCAACCCCCCCACCCAAGCGGAAGTCCCTACACCATTTCTGACAAATGGCAGTCCAATCTCTTCTTGAAAGTCTCAACTGGTGGCTCTCCCACAACTTCCAAGGGCAAGCTGTTCCATTGGTTGATTGTTCTCACTGTCAGAAAGTTTCTCCTTATTTCCAGGTTAAATCTCTCCTTGTTCAGTTTCCATCCATTATTCCTTGTCTGGCCTACAGGAGCTTTAGAAAATAGCTTAACCCCTTCCTCCCTGTGGCAGCTCTTCAAATATTGGAAGACCGCTATCATGTCTCCCCTGGTCCTTCTCTTTACTAGACTAGCCAAGCCCAGTTCCTGCAACCGTTTTAGCCTCCAGTCCCCTAATCATCCTGGTTGCTCTTCTCTGTACTTTTTCTAGAGCCTCAACATCTTTTTTATAATGTGGTGACCAAAACTGGATGCAGTACTCTAGGTGTGGTCTTGCTAAAGCTTTATAGAGTGGTATTAGTACTTCCCTTGATCTTGACTGTATTCCTCTGTTAATACAACTTAGGATTGCATATCAGGAATTGAATATCAATGAGGAGTTATGCAAGTATGGAAAAGGGATGGGAGAGGCAACTACAATCCTTTCACTCACTGACAGAATAACAGAGTTGGAAGGGACCTTGGGGCAAAAGAGTCAACACTAAAAACTGAACAGGATATTTCTCAACAGAATTTCAAGGCATTGTTTAGCTTCAGTTGAGCATTGAAAAGGTCAATCAATCAAAAAAGAGCTGGAAGGGATGTTGGAAGCCTTCTACTCCAGCCCTCTGCTCAATCAAGACACTCTATACCATTCCAGACAAGTGGATGTCCAGTCTTTTCTTAACATCTCCAGTTATGGAGCACCCACAATTTCTAAATGCAAGCCATTCCACTGGTTAATTTGAGGGGTCTTTGGTGCTTTCTGGGCTTGCTTATTTTCTTGCACACAAGCTCTGACTAGCACTGATAACATCACCTAGTTTGGGTAATGAAACTGTCAGCATTCCAACTAACAAACTCGAAACCAATAAACTCAGAGACAAGCATTTTCTCAAAGTACCATTTTATTAGAGTTGTCCTATTGGCACATCTGGGAAAACCCAAATCTGAGAGCTCTGGGTTTTCCCTTCCCAAAAGAAAATCAAAGATCCATTCCCTGCACTCACCAGTCCATCACATGGCCCAATCAAATCATTCATCCCAACTGGAGACATCCCTCCAGACACTCCCCTCCAGATGCGGGGTGACATGTCCTTGACTTTCTGTGAAAGAATGTTGTTGAGTCTAATCTTCTACCTCTCTATGAAACCCTCCCCTCCCAAATTCTCAGGCACTAAATGTGGCAGCCATGAGGCTTCCAAGTAAAATATGTCTTCCAAGGCTGACAGAAACACCTGCAAGAAAACAAGCAAGCTCAAAGAGCATCAAGACTCCTCAATGCTTTATTAGTACCACTGGTTAATTGTTCTGTCAGGAAAGTTCTCCTTAGTTCTAGGTTGCTTTTTTTCTTGGTCAGTTTCCATCCATTGTTTCTTGTCCTGCCTTCCGGTTCCTTGGAGAACTGTCCCTCTTCTTTGTGGCAGCCCCTTAGATATTGGATCACTGCAACATTGTCATCCCTAGACCTTCTTTTCACTGAAGTAGACATATCTGATTCCTACAACCATTCTACATATGTTTTCACCTCCAGTTCCCTAATCATCTTTGTTGCACTCTTTCTGAGATATTGGAACACTATGATGTCACACCTAGTCTTTCTTTTCACTACTTTTAACAAAAGTCCGTATTCAATACTGACTGCGATGAAGTCAGGATTGGATGGGGAGAGGAAAATAATATGAACTATTTTTCAGGACTTTTTTTCCTGCCCCATCTTTGAATTTGAGTCTTTTCTGCAAAATAGGACAAATGAGAGAAGCCATGAAAATCAAAACAATTCAAAATCAAAACAATTCAAAATCAAAACAATTCAAAATCAAAACAATTCAAAATCAAAACAATTCAAAATGAAAACAATTCAAAATGAAAACAATTCAAAATCAAAATTAGAAAGGCACTTCAGATTCGGAGTGAATAAGAAAAATGTTATATCTGCTAAAGGAGGGAATGCAATTTTATCACAATGAATGACTTACAAGTGAGATTGACTAGAAGGAACCATATTGAAAGACAACATTGCATGTGGTATTTTCGTTTCAGTGACAACTATACTAATAAGATGGTCTCCTGGCCGGTAATAGCTCCATGGCTTTTTTTCATCCCGGTTCTCTAAATTCAGAGGGCACTTCATTCTAAGCTTCCCAAAGACTGGCTGGAATACCAGCAGCATCAGAACTAGAAGCAGGAGGTCCATAATTCAGAGGGCTGAATCCATCCAATTCCTGTTTCTAAACTCAGAGAAGGTGAATTGGAAGAGTTCGAAGCACTTGGACAAGATGGTAATGCCAATGGCTTTCCTGACTCAGTTATAGGCAAAATAAATGGATTTCACCTGTTAAAAAGATAAATGTACACTCAAGAGCACAGGCCCATCCTGTCCCAAAATTTGTGCCACACAGAGCGTAGCCTGAGGCATTTATCCTTTTGTGATGCAAGGTACCTTCCATGTTGCTTCAGTCTAATGTTTACATCCAAGACAGTCACTGTAGAAATAATAAATGATATTTCAAAGACCAGGATAGTGATAATTACAATAAGAAACAACCTCTCCTCTGGGGATCCTAAAGTACTTCCCAGGCTCCACGTGCAGAGTTAATGAAAATATGCTGTGGTCCTTCCTGTTAGGACATGTCCAGAAAGTTATGCTGGAGGAAGAGCCTTAAAAACCCAGCAAATGGAATCCTGCGGTCTTTCAGTGTGGTATCTTCCCACCAAAGACTGGTGGAAATGTAACCCAGAGCTGTGTTGGTGATACTTAACTGGGGTAGGCTTCAAAATTTTTGGCAATGGGTTCTCTGCTCAGTTGCTGGGTGGGTGTAGCCATGGTGGGCATGGCCTAGTCAGCCTCCTGCACCATAGCAGGGTGGGGTTTGACCTCCCTGGACTCCAGAGGGGGCTTTAGTTGAGCCTCCGGGTGGGCAAAAATGGCCTCCCTGGGCTCCAGAGGGTCTCTGGAAGCCAGAAATGGGCACATTTCCTGCCTTCTCAAACTTCCAAGAGGCTCATTTTCCACCCTCCCTGAGGCTCTGCATATGTCCTACACTTACCTGCATCCAAAACAGGCCACATGGGGACTCCTGGGAAAGGCAGGGTGGGGTGGGTGGGCAGGGCCAGCCAGGAGTGGGATTTAGGAGGGTTCTCCAAACTGCTCAGAATCTTAGCTAGGGCCTCTCCCGAACCCTTGCCAACCCTCAGCAGCCCACCCCTGCACTTAACTCTAGTTCTTCCTGACTTCTAACACTAAAAAAGAAATCAGTATCCTTGAATCTTGAAGAGGGCCTGTTCATTACCTCTCCATGCCATCAGTCCTAATTTGGAACTGATTTTATAATTGCTCAACATGAAGTGAAAATTCATTTCCCATCTATTCTAGCTATATCAATTTTTGGATTAGAGTTTACTATAGATAGGAAAGTGACAGCCTGTAGACTGTAGCATAGGATAAACAGGGAGGAATTTATAGAATAGATAAACATTTTTATTGTTAATTTTACTTAAGAATAGAATAGCAGAGTTGGAAGGGACCTTGGAGGTCTTCTAGTCCAACCTCATGCTCAGGCAGGAAACCCTGTACCACTTCAGACAAATGGTTCTCCAATGTCTTCTTAAAAACTTCCAGTGTTGGAGCGTTCACAACTTCTGGAGGCAAGTTGTTCCACTGATTAATTGTTCGAACTGTCAGGAAATTTCTCCTTTGTTCTAAGTTGCTTCTCTCCTTGATTAGTTTCCATCCGTTGCTTCTTGTCCTGCCTTCAGGTGCTTTGCAGAATAGTTTGACTCCCTCTTCTTTGTGGCAGCCCCTGAGATATTGGAACACTGCTATTATGTCTCCCCTGGTCCTTCTCTTCCCTCAACTGGCCAGGCCCAGTTCCTGCAACCGTTCTTCATATGTTTTAGCCTCCAGTCCCCTAAATATCTTTGTTGCTCTTCTCTGCACTCTTTCTAGAGTCTCAACATTTCTCTTACATTGCAGAAGAGACAATGCAGTATTCCAAGTGTGGCCTTTCCAAGGCATTATAAAGTGGTATTAACACTTCACGTGATCTTGATTCTATCCCTCTGTTCATGCAGCCTAGAACTGTGTTGGCTTTTTTGGCAGCTGCTGCACACTGCTGGCTCATATTTAAATGGTTGTCCACTAGGAGACCGAGATCCCTCTCACAGTTACTACTATTGAGCAAGGTACCACATATACTATACCTGTGCATTTTGTTTTTCTTGCCTAAATGCAGAACCTTACTTTTTTCACCATTGAATTTCATTTTGTTAGCTAGCGCCCAATGTTCAAGTCTGTCAAGATCCTTCTGTATCTTAAGCAGGGGTGGGATTCAAAAATCCCAGCAACCGGTTTGCTGCTCGGTTGCTGGGTGGGCATGGCCATGGTGCCCTTGGCCTACTGGAACTTCCTGTTTCCAGCTTCTGGTGGGCCTTTAGAGCCCAGGGGAGACCATTTTCACACTGCCAAGGATTCAGAGGCTTCCCCCAAGCTCTGGAGGCACACCAGAAGCTAGAAACAGGCCCATTTCATGACTTCTGGTACTTCTGGGAGGGGCACTTTTTTTTGCCCTTTCAAGAGTCCAGAGGCCTCCCACAGGCCTCTGGGAGGGTGAAAACAGGCTCCCCCGGCTGGCTTCTCCTCACCCTCAGAGTCAGATTCTAACAGGTGCATGACACCCTTCTATCATTTGTCCTTCCAGTTTAGGAATGTTAGAGGCTGTCTATCAGTCCATACAGCAAAAGGATAAAAAGGTTTCCTACCTTCCAAGTCTGTAATGGTTATCATCATTTTGAAAGAGAGAAAAAAATAAGTTACATAAAAATACAAAAGTAACTATGTCAGTTAACAAGTCACAAAATCAGTGTCCTGTGCCCCTCAGTCAAGACTGAAGTCAAGGAATTCTGAGGTCCCACAAGGATTATGATGTCATCTAGCAACTGCAGCAATAACTGGGGAAGGTCATCCAGAGCATTGCCACCGGGAGTCATCTGCATGGTCTTGACATTCACCTCTACTTCCCTCCTCTACTTTCAAGACTATGTCATAGAGAGAAAGAGAGCAGGTTCATATTTGCCTCACCTGAGGAAAAAGACTCCTTTGCCCTCATTTTGGAGAATCTTGTCTCTTCTGCAGCTGTCTTATATTAATATACAGTAACTATCCCACTTCTTATCCTGTCCTTTGCTAGCTGCATGACAATTATAATCATTAATTCATTTATTTTAATGTTTGATGTGTCAGGATTCCAGCGATTGCCCTAATTAAATCATGAGCCTCAAACAAAGCTTCAAAAGAATCCAGAAGATTTATTAGGAGCAACATGCCCAGCATTAGCCTGTATGAAGCCAACTCTGGCACATGTAATTTACAGTCACCAATAACCCTGTTTCCCCGCTCCCCCCTGGGGGTATCATAAATCAGATTCTCCAATGAAGCACGTTCACCAACTGGGTGTCATCAATCATGTTCCCCAATTAAGGATTTTTATGGGCAAAAGACAGGGTAGCTTAGTTACAATCTTTGTGAGATAAGTGTGGAATATACTTCTGGTTTTAAACTGCCACACTGTTCTTTCAGATTTCCTCTACCCCCTTGTTTATTGTAACTCTAAAACAGGCATAGGAATGCTTTACGAGATGACATGATGATTATGTTGGAATTTAATGTTATTAGTTACACTCTTCATGAGTTTATTTCTTTTGGTTTTAAGTGCCTTTAAGTGTCAAACTGATGCAAAGGAAGCATACAGACCCAATAATAACCTCAATTAAAAAAACAAATGTCATGAATCTAAAAAAACATTTTAATATCACTGCCCTACTTTTAACATTAGATGTTCCTTAGTGTTTAGATCAGGCCTTGGGGTGATAATGTAGCATTTGGGTAAGAAGATGCACCCCAACAGCCTAGCACTGGAGGCCAAGATGGAGAAGATCTGCACAGTCATCATGTACTTCCCCTTGGTGCTGTGGTTGGTGGGCACAGAGATCCAGATGCTGCAGAAGACCAGCATGCTGAAGGTGATCAGCTTGGCTTCATTGAAGGCCCCAGGCAGCTTCCTGGCCAGGAAAGCTACCATGAAGCAAATGGCTGCTAGGAGACACATATAGCCGAGGACAGTATAAAACATGGTAAGAGAACCTTAATTGAAGGATGATTTCTCCAGACTGGGAGTGCAGGTCAGAGTCAGGGAAAGGAGGAGAAACTCCCAGCCAGATGGAGCAGATGAAAATTTGGACCCCAGAACAAGAAAGGATGATGGAGTTGGACTAGCTCTTCCCCAACTATCTCTTCACTCTGTTCCTTGGTTTTGTGGCAAGGAAGGCTAATACCACTGATTGTTTTGGCCAACACAGAAGACATGGCTACTGAGAACACAATGCTGAACACGGTTTGTCGGAGAAGGCAGGTGGCTTTCCTTGGTTGTCCAATGAAGAAAAAGCAGGACAGAAAGCAAAGCAGGAGGGAGACCAGGAGGATGAAGGAGAGGTCCCGGTTGTTGGCTTTGACAATGGGAGTTTCTCGGTATTTAATGAATATGGTTAAAATGAAGGCTGCAGTTAGAAACAAGGGTAGGGCAAAGGAAACCAGGTTGCCTAAATATTCTTCATAAGACAGGAAGCTTATTCTCCTGGGGGTACATTGGACTCGGTTCTCCATTGGATATTGATCATCTGGGCACTTGGTGCACTTTTCAGAATCTGAAAAAACAAAGTAATCTTTGTAAAGACTATAGTAAATGGTAAATAGCACCTGCATACACATATCTAAAACATTGATCTGGCTGATTGCCTTAAACTAGGGGTGTCAAATTCAAGGCCTGTGGGCCGGATGCAGCAAGCGATGTGGTCGGATTCAGCCTGCAGGGCAAACCTGGTAACTGTAAGGGGCCAACCTGCATCACTTCAGCCCGGCCCACTCCATCCTGCTGGGCATACGTGCACAAAGGAGGCTACAGGCGAGGCTGAACAGAGGCCAGAAGCCAGATGAAAAGGTGAAGAGGCGGGGCTGTGTGCACTTGTGGCAAGCATATGGAGACTGGCCACTATGCTTCACTCGGCCCAGCAACAGCTGCAGCTTGCTGGCCTCACCTTGCCTGGCCACTTCTCTCAGCCTCTTCACCTCTTCGCCTGGCTTCTTGTCTCTGTGCCCAGCCTTACCTCAGCTGGCCTTGCCCCACAGTGGCACTGGCAGCAGCATGTGTTTCAATTTCACCATGTCACGTTACTATCATGTGACGTTTCATGACATTTTTCCTATTTGTTGAGCTGGGGTGGACATTGGACATTGCCTGCAAGTGATGCATCTGGCCCGCGAGCTGCCAGTTTGATACCCCTGGGTTAGATAAACTTAGCTCCTTTTTTTGTTCATTATATGGTGTAGCCACCAAATCCCTAATAAACTTTATTCCTCTGCACACCTTTTAGTATCTCAGGATCAGAGGTGGGATTCTACAGGTTCACACCTATTCGCTAGGACTAGTTGTTAACATTCTAAACAATTCAGAGAACTGGCTGTTAGAAGAAATTACTGGCCTAATCCTGTAAGAAAGGCAGGAAGGAAACATTCTGGTGTTGCTTACAGAAACTGCCTCTCCATTAACCCTTATTACATTCTTGGCAGGACTAGATTTCCTGTCTCAGGAACTTCTCTGGAATTTTTCCCCCCTCCTTTGCTGTTACTTTCCTCGTGTGGAGTAACCATTCAAAGTTACAATGGCACTGAAAAAAGTGACTTATGACCATTTTTC